>NW_028255117.1:0-196946 GCF_964263255.1 Lissotriton vulgaris
CCTTGAAGAAGTGCTACATGTGCAGCAAGTGCAATCAGCCTCCTAAATTGAAGGAGACAAAAGGCCACAAATCATGGGACCACAAATATGTTGTTTGCTTTGAATATGTTTAGGTTTAGCAGTCATGAATGGAATAGACGGACAATGCTTAAGACAAGCTCCTTTCTTGGACTATTTCTTGTCCTTACCTTCTGCCAGAGGCTAGTGGGAGCTTCGATGCAGGAGCGGGCGTGTAGCAGGAGGAACCACTGCCGCCCATGCCGCACACAGCACCGCGGGTAGAGGACTGCACTTCCCAGGGTGCACTGGGGCCGCGCACTTACCCGACATCACAGATAAGCGCCCAGAGGCGCTTAAAAGACCAGTGCGCCTCCCACGGCACGGGAGACCTTTCTTGGACTATTGCCTCTCCTTACCTTCTGCCAGAGACTAGCGGGAGCTTCGCTGCAGGAGCGGGCGTGTAGCAGGAGGAACCGCCCAGGCAGCACACAGCACCGGGGATACAGGACTGCACTTCCCAGGGTGCACTGGGGCCACGCACTTACCCGACATCACAGATAAGCGCCCGGAGGTGCTTAAAAGACCAAGGCGCCTCCCGTGGCATGGGACGCGCACCGGCGTGCCCGGGCGCTGCTCGTCATAGCCCGAAGGAGGCCGGACCGGCTTATCCCCTAACATCGATCATCGGATCTGGTACCGTGCTGTCTCAATCTGTTTGAAACTCATTCTGATAATTTTGGGTGTCTTGGGGGGGGGGTGTTGGCCTGAGGCCACGACCATTGGACATACTGGGCAATTGTTGTTTGGAATATACTTGAAATCATGGATAAAAGGAAGAAGTGCCACACGGAAGGCAAAAACATACATGATTTACAAACCGGGGGCCAATCTACACATACTTTCATATTTGGTGGGAGCAATGGGTGTACTTGAAAAACAGATTACCAATGTGCAGGAGACATTAGGGAAGGAGCCAGTAAATTGTAGCGTAGAGGCTACAACACACGTCACACCCCAGCCCACTCACCCGAGTGATAGTAGCACCCAGGATGAATCAAAAAATGGATGCATACAACACCTGCCTCTGGAGATTGATGCAAGCACCACTGAGGATGAAATAGAGTCACAACCCCCAAACAAACGCCCCAACAATCCATTAAATACGGAGGGGGGCCATAACAATCAGATCATTAACACTAGTACCATCTACATAAGCCCCCACAAGATGCTTTCCAACAATAAAAGGCCCAAAGTAAAAAAACCAGTTGCACATATGGCCCATCGTAGGAACAACAGAGGCTCCGCCAAAACCAGACAAGTTACACAAATAGAGCGAGGCACCTTAGCAATTGAAAATTTCACGAAGGAAATAAGCTGCTTACGCAACACACTCGTCGATGCACTTCAAGCACTGACTAATAGAGTATCTAGTTTGGAGGAAACAGTCAATGCAAGTAAACATACAAGACACACAGACAAAGCCAAGCAGCCCCAGGTAGGCGTACATAGGACTAACACACCCGATCTACATCTGACTACCTAGCTACTCATGGGAAATTGCATACGACTTTTACCTGAACCTGTGCTAACACATCTTACTTCAAAGGGTAATAGAGACCTATCCCCACCACACATTGACCCAATAACTTGCCCCAGTATGAGAATGGCCCAGCACAAGCCTGTTAGAGGTGTACCCGGTCCAGATGGTCAAACCAACCAGAATGCCATTAACATAACGGACCGTTTAGACTTACCTCCTGTAGCCACCCCATATGTGCTGGTCCTGGCCAATGTGCCCACTTTGACCCAGGGAAAGCATGAAAGCTGGCAAGAACTCAGAAATAAATCCCTATTTTGGCTGGGTGAACAAACCGGGCTAAGCAGCGAACTGTTTAGCTGCTTTAAAATGGCAAGAAGGTTGGCGTGGGTGGGAAGGCAAAACAAGATCTCCCCCGGCGATTGTATAGCCCTGACTTTTAGTAACCCCAGACTAGTTCATGAAATCTTACTTCGTACTAGATACTCTCCCTTATACCATAACTCCATAAGCATTAACCCGTTGGGGGCCTTCTACCCTCCCTATCAACATACAGGTATGATTCCTACACACCATCTAGGCAGAACACCCCAGGCTACTTGTACACCAAGGTGAAGTATCCATTTACACAATCCTTACGAGGCCTTGTCGGGCATGGACGATCAGGATTGACACAGGAAGATCAGAATGAGGGTACAACACCATAAGCTGCCCAGTTCGCCTCTGACAAAATCATACGCGCAACAGGGAAAGGGCTCCACCAGCATTCTGCAAATAAATATGGTGGTTAATGCCTTACCTGAAACTGTTGAGTTCACTGATTCAATCATACCCCCTAGATAAAACACTCATAACCAAGGACCTAAGTCATGTTACAGAACCCTTACTGAACATAAGTTCTTTGTCAACAGTGAGCACCATAGACGGTCCAAGAGCAGTGGTTGACAACTGTGCTTCCACCATAGAGATGCAACCTACAAACAACATCTTATGCTGGAATGTTGCGGGTCTGTCTGAAACAATTACCAACCCTCTTTGGTTGGAAATTGTAACCAAGCATAGAATTATCTGCATGCAGGAAACGTGGACCATAAATGAGTTACACATTTTGGGCTACCGTACCTTCCATACCCCAGCTACTCCCAACTTACACGGCAGACACACGGGGGGGGTTATGCACATACATCTCGTCTACAGGGGGATCCAAAGTAGTTAAGTTCTTATCAACAGAGTTCTATCAAATCATAGTAACCCCTTGGGGAGATCTAAAAAATATGACACTGGTCAATTTTTACAATAATATCCCAATTCAATTAATGGAAACTGTTGTAAACAACCTAATGTCCAATTTATTACAAATAGAGGAGCAGATGGACGGAGATATGGCCCTGCTATGGGTAGGTGATTTTACCTGCACCCTATGCCCCCGGGGCGCCGCGGGTATCTGCGGCCTGTGCGATAATAAGGAAGATGCTCCTACTCATTTTAATCATTCCAAGTTGGGGGACCTTCTGAATAACTTGGCTTCTTATTTCACCTTGTCACATGTCAATGAATTATGTTCTCCCACTAAACCTCTCCGGCCCACTTTTAACGGGAGAGGATGTAATTCAACCATCAATTTCACCCTTCTATCCTCAAGATATTCAGGGTCAGTACTAAACTGGGAAATACTCGACACCATTCTCAGTGATCACTATCCAATTTCGATCACTATGAAATCTAAGGGCACGTGCAAAACGTATTGAGTAATACCTTATATAACCCATCATTAAGGCTAGCCAGCACCAACGGGTACTGCATTAAATGGGACAAGGTGGAGCCTGTGGCCTTCCTTCAAAGCTTAGTCAAAAACACTTACGAGGATATTCAAATCTGCCTCTCCAATAAGGATGAGCCTGACACAGTTATTGATTCCTTCATTAAAATTTTTGCGGAATCAAAAAGACTCCTAACTAGGGTATCTCGCCATGGCCCGAAAAAAGCCAAAGATGGTTTGACGAGAGCTGTACCAAGGCACTCACCATCTTAAAGAAAGCCTTACATGCCACCCCGAGATCCCGTGAAAAAATTCAGAGAGCCAGACACTCCTATCGTGCCGCCATAACCAGTAGAAAAAAAAACTAAAAAAAGACGCATGGCTGGCACTCCATGAAGCATCCGAGAGGAAGGATAACATAGCCTTCTGGAAGGCAGTAAATGGCCCTTTTTTGCAAAGTAAGCAGGCGGCCCAAATAAACCTTGCAATTTCGGGCGAAATCTGGGTTACACATTTTAAATACAATAAAGTAGAGGCCGTGGAATATAGATCTCCACAAGGAAATGTCCTCGGCGCATCTGTGGGGCCTAATTTATCTAGTGCTTTCCCTTTGGGCATCACGTTCGATTGCGAGGAAGTCATAAGGGCACTGAAAGAAAGTCCCTCAGGGAAGGCACCCGGCCTGGACTGTGTCCCCATAGACGTATACAAATTTGAGATTGATCTATGCGCGCCCTTGCTCACCAACGTGCTTAACTGCTCAAATATCTCTGGATTCATTCCAACCTGGCCAGAGGCTATTGTGGTACCGATTTTTAAGAAAGGGGACAGGAATGATCCTGCTTGTTATTGCCTGATCTCGCTACTCGATGCCTTGATGAAAGTTGCTGGGAGGATCATTCTGAATAGGATCCTGGATTGGACGGAGGAGCATGACGTTATTTCAAACCTACAGTATGGTTTCCGAGAAGGTAAAGACACCATAGAACAAGGCCGTAACTTGGCATTAATATTAGCAAAATACACCCAGGTCAAAGAAGGATACTTTTTGTCACTTTTGTGGACCTAAGTTCCGCATTCGACTGTGTGGACCATGAGATGCTCTGGGTGATACTCTCCGAGATTGGCTTAGACAAGCAAATCCTCCTATTTATCAAAGAACTTTACAGGGGGGCTGGCGCCCGAGTCTGATATGGGAGGAGGGGTGAGTGCTCCAAGAAGTTCGAGATACGCAGAGGGGTAAGACAGGGGTGCATCTTAGCACCCCTGCTCTTTACCCCATACATCAATGCGGTTGGTCAACATCTTAATGACTCACACCATGACTATCCAACTATAAACAGGTCCCCAATACCTATACTTTTGTATGCGGACGACGCCGCAATAATGTCCCGGACAAGGGTACGACTGCAAAGGGCAGTATGGAAATGTACTGATTTAATGAAAAATAGAGGTCTACGAGTAAATGTTTCCAAAACTTATACTATGTCCTGCGGAACCGGGACCAGAAGGACATCATGCCCAATCTTCCTGGATGGGAGAAAAGTCGAGAGCACAGATAGGTGCACCTACCTTGGCATTAATTTTGATAGAACGGGCACATGGCAGGCAGCTGCAACAGCAAGGCATCTAGCATTTTCCAGGGCCACGGGCGTATTGACTAACTTTGCCAAAAAATTGGGAGGGAGACCGATCGGAGTACTCTTACAGATTTATAAATCTAAATGCTTATCTACCGGCACCTATGGAGCTGCCTTTGGGGGATTGAGAACGCAGAATACATCCAACGCTGTGAGAACCATTTCACTCGTTACTTACTAGCAGCCCCCAAGGGCACAGCTACATACGTTGTTCATAATGAATTAGGCCTCTCATACATCTCGGACATCATTAAATCTTCTCCCATACTATTGTGGCACAATGTTTGGGTAAAACCTGAGACAAGCCTAAATAGAGATGTCATTAAAGATTGTCTTAGCTTAGACGATGCTGATAACATTAATTGGTTTAAGTACATAAGAGATACGCTTAAAGATATCGGGCATCTGGAATATTTTCTAAACCCCGCAAGCATGGAAGCTGTGTCCAGAACTACTCTGAAAAAGATGATCCTTGAGCACTTAGAAAAAGATGGCTCTTAGAAAAGGGTAAATGCAAAGTCATAGAGAATCAATTAACCACCATTGAGGGCGTGGCCCAGTAGTACTTACTTTTAGAACCATCCCCCTTTGCACGTATGCTCCTGACCCGTTTTCGCACGGACACTTTTTTTACATTAATAACCTTCCCGCAATGCAATGACTGGACAGGGGAAAGATTAATCTGCCCGTGTGACAACACCTCATACCAGTCGAACATTCATTGCATACTATTCTGCAGGTTTTACTTGCTTCTGAGGGAAAGGTTCCTGAAACCCCTATTAAAGGCTTGGGGCTTACGAACCTGCAGAGTGGCCTTTAACAAATTGAAAATACTAGAAAACGTATATGTCATCAAAGTCGTATCTTCCTACTTGAAACTTGTTGTTAGGCTCAGGACCCTGATGTAAGAAATGTGGGGGCATATTATCAAGGGGGTTTCTCTCCGCTTTTTTGGCTTTAAAAGCCAAGAAGGCGGAGATAAAATGATCTCCCTATTATCTAGCTGCCGCTAACATCAGTTAGCGACAGCTAGTAGGAGATAGCGACCATCTTGGGCCCCACTTTGCATGTCAGTGATATTTATCACTAATGATATGCAAAGTGGGCGTGCCAAGATGTTAGCGACTGGAAACAGTCGCTAACATCGCTATCTCCTATTACCAACTTTTGGAGATATTCGCGCTAAGCGCGAATATCTCCAAAAGCTAACACCTGCCCTGAGCAGTTCTTAGCCATGTTATCCAATGGGAGGTGGATAACATGGCTAAGAGCATTAGCTCGGTAATGCATGAATATCGCTGACTTTTTGGTATCTGTGTACATCTGTCTCAGATTAAATCTGGACAAATCTGTATATAGACCGTCAAGAAAGTGCTTCCATTGTCTTTTAATATAATGTATAAAGTTTTATTCTTTTTCATTTTTAATATATACATTTGTATTGAGTGGAGTGCCTTGATAAATTTTCAGCCTTCTATGAACCACACTACATCGTGCCATTTTGTTAATGCACTTTACCTTATATGTATCGATCTTTTTTATTATGCCTTTTTAAATGAATGCTTTTATGATTTTGTACTACAAATCGAATAAAGCTAACTTGATTGATTGATTGATTGACAAGCTCCTTACTCCAATACCAAGAGGATCACTCTGAAGACAATATGGATGAAAGCCAAAATAAAAACCGGAGACGCCATGAGGGAGATATTAAAATGCCAAAGAATAAAATAACAAAGAAACTTGGGGCACATCAAGTAGCAAATGATTTATTAAAATGAGCTGAAGAGAGAGGTAAAGAGACACACAGTCTAGCACTGAATTAACAAAAAGGATGCAAGTCAATCATGTGCATACCTCATAATTGTGGTCTATCGCCAGTGGCTACCAACATCATGCAGTATAAAATACTGCTATTAAATGAAAGTAACAACTAGCATTGACAACACCACTTTCTGACAAAATACAGAGATGAAAATAAGCATAAGCGAGCTTAAGATCTGACTAGATTTTGGAGTTGTTCCATCAGTTCATTCTCCCAAAAGGGAGACATCTATGGAAAGCTAAATATTAGGATCCACTGAGTTAATATTTTTCTAGCATTTGGTTTTCAAACATATTAATTACATTTGTAACGGGTATCAATAAACATATAAACCACATAATGCCCTCAAAATGTTGGGAAAAAAGAAATAAATGAAATGTAAATGTATTAGGATGTCTATATTTTCATTACTTAGAAATGGTATATAGTGTTGAAGATCTCCCCAAATCATATGCTATTGTTCGTCTTACCAGCTTTATCTGAGATAAATATTTCAGTTCTGTATGCTGTGTATACTGCCTCAGGTCATTTAATAAACGTAGGACATATGTTTTTTTTAAATTGTGAGTAATTGTTGTAAATAAATCTCTAAATGATCCTTTCCCCTCGTCACCACAGAGAGGGGAATAAAAATGACTATTCTACTGGAACCCTCATTATGAGTGTTTCATTAAATAAAAATGCACGGACACAGCAGTTATTGGCCAATCAGGATAACATGTTGTGGTGTTTCACAAACAGGTTTTGGATACTAAAAGCAGCTGAAATCTCCGTATGAAGCACCTGGGGAAAACATATGGGATTCAGCACAGAAACACTGATGCCTGCATGTTATTCTTCTAAAAATTCTGATATTTCCTCATCACAGATTTACCAGGATCCAGTTAATGGTAATTCTGGGGACAGGGAAGTAATGAGGATTACTCTAGGCCATAATGACCTGGGTGGTATAATAATAGCTTCATAAATGCTATAGCTGTTCCACCCAGAGCAGTTTCTACCTCACATTGGAAGTGTGTAGATTTATTACACAAACTGAACAAAGATTTTCAAGTTGAAAGATGATTTTTGAGTTGGAGTACAATATGATCCACATATCATGAAGTATTGTGCTTTCAAATAGAAATTAGACATATTGTTATTCTGTGGACATATTGAAAATCTGTACCAATAGCAAATACCAATCCTTAGCTCTATGACCAAGGTGTATTTCTAATATTTAAACAGTACAATTGTTGGCAGCATATAAGTAAATCGTAATATTGCAACAGACAATGAATCTTTCACTGATTTTGAAATGGGCACTATTTCAAATCTCCAATGACAATCATGTCCCATTCCACCCGCTTTCTTGACAAAATCCAGGATGGAATCTAAAACAGAAAATTCCATTTTATTAGCTTCTAATTATGCTCAAACCATTTTAGGCCTATTTGTTCCTGACAATCAGAAGACCTTTAACATTTTGATCTGATGGAATCTGAGTGATTTTCTCATAGTTTTAAAAAATATTTGAAGAAAGATCTTATTTTCCTATAATTTGTAAATGGCTATTTACTTGAAAAGTCCCCATGCTTCATGACTTAAGACCAAACATTTACCAGAAGAGCTATTATCACACCTATAAACACGATCCTCGAACCATGAACTTTGAACGAACGAATGAACGAATCATTTCCAGGGTTGACTTTTCTAACATCTTGTATGCGGGGATTCCCGCCTACCAGCTCCAAAAACTCCAGCTAATCCAGAACCAGGCGGCCCGCCTGGTGTTTCGTCAACCTAAACACCAGCATGTCTCCCCTCTCCTGAAGAGCCTTCACTGGCTCCCTGTGGCCAAACGGTGCTCCTTTAAACTCGGTTGCACCGTATTCAAGTCCCTTCACAATCACGCCCCCGAGTTCATTTCCTCCAAATTCAGGCGATACCTTCCATCCCGCAACCTTCGATCCTCTGCTGACAATCTTCTTTGCACTCCATCGATTCGCCGAAAAAAACACGGTGGCCTTCGGTTCTCCTTTCTTGGCCTCACTTTTTGGAATTCCCTTCCTGGGCCCTTTCGTCACTGCCCTACTTATGATTTGTTCCGTAAAACCCTGAAAACTCACCTTTTTAAACTGGCCTTTGAGTAATGCTCCCTGCCTCAGTGTGTTATGTCTGTTTTGAGCGCCAAGAAACCGTCTCGGTGTACGTGCGCGGTATAAATTGTTTTACATAACATAACATGAACTGTGTCACTGTCTGTAGAAGATCTATACTTACATCTAAATGCTTTTAGAAATCATTTTGGCCTACAATTCAACCCCTTTCATTAACTAATCTGAAATCTGATTTAATATGGTTATGCAAGTTTTGGTTATCCAAAATTGGAGTTTGTGGCCATCCAGGCCTTAATTATAATCATTATTGTATGGGGAACAGAACTTTTGATTTGTAGACCAGCGCAGGAATATGTAGTCGAGCAATGGAGTTGATGCTGATTTATGATTTTGAGTTTCAATATGAACTGAATAATTGCCCATCCAGGGCTCAATTTTTGAATACAGATAATTTATTAGTTTAATCGATTGAGAAATTATCAATTGTATAGCTACATATGCATTGCTCGAAAAAATTCACTTTTGCACTGTAAATAGCGTTATTTCACCACTCTAAGATGGCGCTTTAATTTGTATTATGGTCCGTTTTTACTTTCAATTGTAATGCCTTTATTTACTTCCGCCTTCCCTTCGCCAGCTGACACTGACGAAGGCAAGTGCTGAAACGCGTCTGAGTTTTCATTGTTTGCGCTAAATAAACCTTATCTGGTTTAATCTCTGCTGTGAGTGCCGATCTGTTGCTGGTCACAGGCCTGCGGAGCTTCGATATATATATATATATATATATATATATATATATATATATATATATATTACCTACTGGCGGTCGCCAGTAGGTAGTTATAGTTAGGATAATTTTCAATGTTAAATCTCAACATTCTATTTTGAATAACTTTGGCGCCGGTTGACGAATCTGCCTGAAATTTTCAGGAAAATGGTCTCATGGCGGTCCGGTCCTTCCCTGAAAGTTTGGGGGGGATTCGTCAAGCGGGGGCCGAGATAAAAGGGGGGTCCCAAAACGCGTTTTCCCCATGTTAATTTCCATAGGGCGGTCGATTTCACTTTTAGCCCGAACGGCTGAATGGATTTCCACCAAACTTGGCAAAATTGTAGGGACTGGTAGCCCGATGTGCCTTTGCTATGTCTCAAGATATGTGCTCCAGTGGATTTTGAGTAATTTAGGTTCAAAAAAATATATATATCTATAGGCGCTCTCCCGTGCGCGCACCGGAGTGCGCTCCAGGCGCGACACGCGACTTGCGCGCAGGAAGCTGATTGGATCTCAGTTGTCTGTAAACATTCTAAACAGTGCGGAGCGGCCGCCATCTTGTGTCTCGGTAAAATCGAGACACAAGGGGTTTGAAAAAAAAAGGGGCAAATGACCATAAGGGGGAAGAGTAGACCCCCTCTGACCCCCTAGGTTTGATGTAGGGACTAAAATAGGGTCCTGCAGGGCATTAAAAAAATTTTTTCGTTTTGCGCGGGGGAAGCGCATGGTACGCGCACCGGCGAAGCACGGGGAAAATCCAGGACCATATTTATGAAGGCCTTGCGCTGTTAGTTTTGCGCTTCCTGTGCGTCAATTTTTGTGACGCACCAGCGGTGTAAAAAAATGCGCATTGTTATGCAATATTTAAAAAGTGACGCATCTATCTAGATGCGTCACTTTTTAAATATAGTGCAACGAGGTACATTTTATTACACTGCTGGTGTTATGCGTCACTTTTCTGTGCGCACTCCTTATGACATTCCAGATGTGTCATATTTAATGTATGACGAATCATGTTGCAGATACAATATGGCGCAGAGTTTTAAAAAGTGACCCATGTACCTAGATGCGTCACTTTTTAAAAATAGCGTCAGGTATAATGCATGCAGAGGGGGTGTTCTCCCGCAAAAAGCTTTGTAATAGCGACGCAGTGAAATCTTTGAGATTTCACTGCGTCAGTTTTAGGATGCTGTTGCGTCAAAATCTTGTGCCTGCTTTACAGCAGGTGTTAGACTGAGGCAAGACCTTTCATATGCTGCTTTCCCCATTTGAAAGGACACATTACTGGAGTTGCGTCACTTTTGTGACGCACTCCAGCAATGCGTTACTTGGAATGTCATAAGGAGTGCGCACAGAAAAGTGACGCATCGCACCAGTAGTGTAAAAAAAATGTGTTGCGTTGCGTTATATTTAAAAAGTGAGGTATCTAGGTAGATGGGTCACTTTTTAAAATCAAGCGCCACATTATATCTGCGTGAGGTATAATGCATGCAGAGGGGGTGTTCTCCCACTAAAAGCTTTGTAATAGCGACGCAGTGAAATGTTTGAGATTTCACTGCGTCACTTTTAGGATGCTGTTGCATCCTTTAAATATAGTGCAACGAGGCACATTTTATTACACTGCTGGTGTGATGCGTCACTTTTCTGTCCACAGTCCTTATGACATTCCAGATGTGTCATATTTAATGTATGACGAATCATGTTGCAAGGAGTTACAGATACGTCAGTATTTCTGACATATGTGTAAACATAAAAGTGATGCGAGGCCGGCGCAAAATTTTGACGCAACAGCATCCTAAAAGTGACGCAGGGAAATCTCATAGATTTCAGTACGTCGTTATTACCAAGCTTTTTGCGAGGGATTGCCCCCTCTGCATACATTATACCTGATGCAGATACAATATGGCGCAGAGTTTTAAAAAGTGACCCATGTACCTAGATGCGTCACTTTTTAAAAAATAGTGTCAGGTATAATGCATGCAGAGGGGGTGTTCCTTGCAAAAAGCTTGGTAATAATGACGCAGTGCGTCACTTTTAGGATGCTGTTGCGCCAAAATCTTGCGCCTGCTTCACAGCAAACCTTTCACATGGTGCTTTTTCCATGTGAAAGGACACATTACTGGAGTTGCGTCACTTTTGTGACGCACTCCTGCAATGCGTTACTTTTGTGTTTACAGATATGTCAGAAATACTGACATATCTGTAACTCCTTGCGAATTGATTAGTCATATATTAAATATGACATATCTGGAATGTCATAAGGAGTGCGTCCAGAAAAGTGACGCATCGCTATTTTCACGTAGCGATGCGTCACTTTTCAGAAATGAGGCCTCCAGTTTATTCACTGTGTCATAACTTTCTTTTCTAACACTCACCTTCTTTCAGTCCTCCTACTTCACTTCCTTTCACCTCTCATACCTTTCTGTTCTTTCTTACTCATTCTCCTTTCAATTATCAATGCACTATATTTCACTTACTCTTCATTTTTTAAGATTATAGCTCTTTGATGAGAATTGGAGGTAGTTCTGAAAAGAACTTTTGGTTTTCTTCTTTTAACTGAAGAGGAACAAAAACAGGGAATAGAAACTGCTCAACAGGAGCAAAAAGAAAAGAAAAAAATTAGGGGTGGGAAGGGCAGTGATGGTTCTCCAATGCCCGAACCATGAGCAGGACACTTTGCTCCCCATAGGTGAGGAGTTGATTGCAGTATCTGCATCTGACGACCCCATGGTTGAATGCAGGTTGAATGTTTGCTACCTGCCCCTGAGATTGTTCTCTTCCAGAAGAAGTTGCTCCTCCTGTTGATGTAGAGGCCCCATCTCTGGGAACCTCCTGTGCCAGAGCCCTGACACTTTCCCGGGCAAAATTCTGGGGGTGCCTCCTCTCCACATGGCGAATCATGGTGAAGTTGCCAAAAGAGTATTTTTTTTGGGGGTTACCCCGTGACAGGACCTGTTTGCAGATCCTGCACTCTACTTTTGGTGCATTCACCTTCTTCTGGCCTTCTGGAAACTTAAAAAATTTCCAGATGAAATGTTCCTTCACCTTTGGGGTAGGAGGCTCTTCATCAATGAAATCATTGGAGTCATCTTCACTGCTGGATGGTCTGGCAGCCATGATGAATCCAGGAATATGGAGCAGCAAAAAAGGCAGGTCTTTCAGTCACAAAAGTGAAAGAAGAAGTGAAGGAAATGGGTGGGGATTTCATTCATTGTAAAAAAAAACTGTTAGCAACCAATGAAAAGTGTTATTTTAGGGTCACATGACCCGACGCGTTTACGCTGCGCGCTCCGGAGCACTTCCGGGTGCGTTTACGCAGCGCGATCGTAGGCGCTTCCGGGTAGCAAACGTGGCGCGATCGTAGGCGCTTTTCCGTGCGTTTATGCGCCGCGCACGTATGCGCTTCCGAGGGCACTTACGTTGCGCGCCGAAGTGACGTCATCAATCTTTTATAGAAATGCATAATCATTTTCCATATTAAAAAAAACAAATTTTATTTGTATGGTACGAAATGTTTTGCATTATTATTAACTTTTCATTCATATTTTTTTTTCACGAACGACAGTTGCGCTCTGGGTGCGCTTTCAGATGAGCTCTCGGAGAAGCTTACAGGAGAGCTTAGCTGAAAGCTTCCCGGAGCGCGCACCCAGAGCGCAAAAGAAAAAAATTATTAAAAAAAATGAATACTTAAAAAAAAACAGCAAATTGTAAAAAAAAAAAAGGTTAGAAACTCGATATACAAAGGAATTAGCATTTAAAAAACTATGAAATTCACTGAAAAAACCATAGGTTTCACACCAGTTATAGTTAGGAATTAGCATTTAAAAAACCTATGAAATTCACTGAAAAAACCATAGGTTTCACACCAGTTATAGTTAGGAATTAGCATTTAAAAAACCTATTAAATTCACTGAAAAAACCATAGGTTTCACACCAGTTATAGTTAGCTGGAAATTTTACTGATATAAAACCATTGAAATTCCCACGTTATAGTTAGATGGACTCACTATAACTTGCGCGTGCAATGCACTGCTGATGATGTCTTATTAAGCCAGTTAACCAATCAATTTTTAAAAACCATCCATTTAGACACTTATTTAAACATTTATTCTTCCATCAACTTTTACATATACATATATAAAATATATTTATTTTTCAGAAAGACACACATTCACTGGATGGTGTCATCAGTGATGTCATGAGTGATGTCACTGACCATGTCATGAGTGATGTAATATGTGACGTCATCAGCAGTGCATTGCACGCGCAAGTTATAGTGAGTCCATCTAACTATAACGTGGGAATTTCAATGGTTTTATATCAGTAAAATTTCCAGCTAACTATAACTGGTGTGAAACCTATGGTTTTTTCAGTGAATTTAATAGGTTTTTTAAATGCTAATTCCTAACTATAACTGGTGTGAAACCTATGGTTTTTTCAGTGAATATATATATATATATATAACGTCCACAATTGTCCGGTTGCTCCTGGCGTCTAAGTCAGTTGCGATCCTGCGTGGGTGCCGGTCACCCCAGATAATTTCATTCAAAGTTTCCCCTTGCAAGAAGAAAATAACGCAGGATAGTGCACAGTCACTTTAGCAGCTTTACCGTGACCAAGCCGTAACTGGCGAAACGCGTCGGTAAGCAGTTGCCACTTTTGCCTTATTAAAACACCTTTGAAGCATCCAGAAGTATCCTGCCTTTTTTTCTTCTTGCAAGGGGAAACTTTGAATTATATATATATATATATATATATATATATATATATATATATATATATATATATATATATATATATATATATATATATATATATATACACTAGCAGCCCGCCCCGGCGTTGCCCGGGGGCAGAAGGGGGCTGGGGGCAGCATTTTGTGCTTTTGTTTAGTCCCGGCCGGGCCCCCTACTGCCCGCCCTCCCCGACCTTGCCTATACCGGCCCCCGCCCGCCCGCCCCGACATTGCCTATACCGGCCCCCGCCCGCCCTCCCGTCCGCCCGCCCCGACATTGCCTATACCGCCCCCGCCCGCCTGCCTGCCCGCCTGCCTCCCGCCTGCCTGCCTCCCGCCTCTGGCTTACCTCAGCTGTGCTCCGGACTTCACCGCCATTCCCGGGCCTCCACCTGCCCCGACATTGCCAGGACCGCCTCCCGCCTCCCGCCTCGCCTTACCTGAGCCGCAGCGCCACTCCTCGCGGCTCGTCGCCGCTCGTCACCGCTCCTCCCAGTCTGTCGCCATCACGCAGGTGTAGGTCGCGGTCAGCGCTACGTTGCGGCCGGTGCTTGTTTTAGGGGTCTACTTTGTTTTTTAACTTTAATTTTTAAATTTACGTTTTTTTTTTTATTTTATGCAGCCTATGTCCATCTACACACCCTGAGGATTACAACAATGTATTGGGTGTGTGGATTGGCGCTGTGGTTCCCGAGTTTACCTTGCCAAAAGGTTTCTGTTCTCTATTTACAATAGTATATATATCTATACTACTATTATAAAGGAGAAACTTTCAGGCTTTGAGGCGGGTAAACTCAGGAACCACTGCGCCAATCTACACACCCGATACATCGTAGAAAACGTCAGGGTGTGTAGATGGTTATAGGCTATAAACATTTTCAAAATAAACGTTATTTAAAAAGATATTTTTTAAAAAAAGTAGTCCCCCAAAGTAGCGCCGACCACGACGTGCGTGGTCACGTCAGGAGCAGGGGAGGAGCTGCTAGGAGCGTTGGACTGAGGAGCGGAGGCAAAGGTAAGGCAGCAGGGGGCAGGGGTCAGGTCGGGGCAGGCAGGGGTCGGGGCAGGCAGGGGGCAGGGGTTGGGGCAGGCAGAGGGCAGGGGTCGGGGCAGGCAGGGGCCGGGGCAGGCGGGGAACGGGCCGGGCGATAGCTGCACTTATCATTTCTCTCGATGTGTGGATGACAAGTCAGTGCAGCTATCGGCACCAATTGTAGCGCTATTGCAGAACATAACTATTACTAGAAACACCCAGGGTGGGTGGATGAAGGAACCCGTGGAGAAGTGAACGGATGGAGCAACGAGTGTGTGAAGGAATGTTTTAATGAACATCTGAATGAATACATATGAATGAATGAAGCAACATGCGAGTGTCTGCATGTATCAATCTGTGCGCTAATGATTGAAATAATTGCCTGCGTGAATGAATGTGTTAATGGACACACATGAACATGTAAATGAACCAGTGTGTGCACCACGCTAACGAAGGGTTCCAGCATTCTTAAGGGGTTTCATTGCACAACCATAGTGCAAGAGATGCCCACCCACCTGAAGCCGAGGGGTGGCCCGTCTCCGAGGTCATGACCTTGAGGATGAAGGCTCGCTGAGGAGGACGGAAGTGGAGGACGTGGGGTGACCTTCTGTAAAGTGACTTGTGCTCGGGTGGAGTTAGCGCTATGTAAAGCTGCAACAAATATATAAAGTACCTGATTTAAACCTGATACATGCCCCCCTCGCCAGTAGCAAGGCCAGGGGGCATGTGGCTCGGATGGCATCAGGCGGGCACCTCGTAAATAAATAAATGGAGGCGAGGGGCTCCCCCCGTGGCCCCCCTTCCCTCCCCGCGCCCGGCACCCCCTCCTCTCATGCACCTGCTGGAGCTCGGTGGTTCGGGGCTCGGATACACAGCCTGCTGGCAGGATGAATGCCCAGTCAGTCAGACTGGCTCGGGTGACAACCGAGGGAGGGAAACTCATGACCAATACCCGGAGAGCTCCCCGTGGGGCAAGTGCCAGGGCGGCCCTAAGAAAGTACACACAACCAGAGGTACATGCTACAGGCCAGCCAGGCAGACACACCCAGCCAGAGAAGAGGTACACACTGCAGACAACCAGACAGGCAGGCACACACAGCCAGAGGTACACACTGCAGACAACCAGACAGGCAGGCACACACAGCCAGAGGTACACACTGCAGACAACCAGACAGCAGGCACACACAGCCAGAGGTACACACTGCAGACAACCAGGCAGGCACACACAGCCAGAGGTACACACTGCAGACAACCAGACAGGCAGGCACACACAGCCAGAGGTACACACTGCAGGCCAGACAGGCGCACACAGCCAGAGGTACACACTGCAGACAACCAGACAGGCAGGCACACACAGCCAGAGGTACACACTGCAGACAACCAGGCAGGCACACACAGCCAGAGGTACTCACTGCAGAGAACCAGGCAGGCACACACAGCCAGAGGTACACACTGCAGACAGGCAGGCACACACAGCCAGAGGTACACACTGCAGACAGGCAGGCAGGCACACACAGCCAGAGGTACACACTGCAGACAACCAGGCAGACACACACAGCCAGAGGTACACACTGCAGACAACCAGGCAGGCAGGCACACACAGCCAGAGGTACACACTGCAGAGAACCAGGCAGGCACACACAGCCAGAGGTATACACTGCAGACAACCAGACAGGCAGGCACACACAGCCAGAGGTACACACTGCAGACAACCAGGCAGGCACACACAACCAGAGGTACACGCTGCAGACAACCAGGCAGGCACACACAGCCAGAGGTACACACTGCAGACAACCAGGCAGGCAGGCACACACAGCCAGAGGTACACACTGCAGAGAACCAGGCAGGCACACACAGCCAGAGGTACACACTGCAGACAACCAGACATGCAGGCACACACAGCCAGAGGTACACACTGCAGACAACCAGGCAGGCACACACAACCAGAGGTACACACTGCAGACAACCAGGCAGGCACACACAGCCAGAGGTACACACTGCAGACAACCAGACAGGCAGGCACACACAGCCAGAGGTACACACTGCAGGCCAGACAGGCACACACAGCCAGAGGTACACACTGCAGACAACCAGACAGGCAGGCACACACAGCCAGAGGTACACACTGCAGACAACCAGGCAGGCACACACAGCCAGAGGTACTCACTGCAGAGAACCAGGCAGGCACACACAGCCAGAGGTACACACTGCAGACAGGCAGGCAGGCACACACAGCCAGAGGTACACACTGCAGACAGGCAGGCAGGCACACACACCCAGAGGTACACACTGCAGGCAACCAGGCAGACACACACAGCCAGAGGTACACACTGCAGACAACCAGACAGGCAGGCACACACAGCCAGAGGTACACACTGCAGACAACCAGGCAGGCACACACAGCCCAAGGTACTCACTGCAGAGAACCAGGCAGGCACACACAGCCAGAGGTACACACTGCAGACAGGCAGGCAGGCACACACAGCCAGAGGTACACACTGCAGGCAGGCACACCAGCCAGAGGTACACACTGCAGACAACCAGGCAGACACACACAGCCAGAGGTACACACTGTAGACAACCAGGCAGGCAGGCAGGCACACACAGCCAGAGGTACACACTGCAGAGAACCAGGCAGGCACACACAGCCAGAGGTACACACTGCAGACAACCAGACAGGCAGGCACACACAGCCAGAGGTACACACTGCAGACGACCAGGCAGGCACACACAACCAGAGGTACACACTGCAGACAACCAGGCAGGCACACACAGCCAGAGGTACACTCTGCAGACAACCAGGTAGGCACACACAGCCAGAGGTACACACTGCAGAGAACCAGGCAGGCACACACAGCCAGAGGTACACACTGCAGACAGGCAGGCAGGCAAACACAGCCAGAGGTACACACTGCAGACAACCAGGCAGACACACACAGCCAAAGGTACACACTGCAGACAACCAGGCAGGCAGGCACACACAGCCAGAGGTACACACTGCAGACAACCAGGCAGGCAGACACAGCCAGAGGTACACACTGCAGACAACTAGACAGGCACACACACACAGCCAGAGGTACTCACTGCAGAGAACCAGGCAGGCACACACAACCAGAGGTACACTCTGCAGACAACCAGGAGGAGGAGCGACAGGAGGAGCGGCGTACAGGCGGGGAGGAGCAGCGGAGGATAGGCGGTGAGGAGCAGCGGACAGGCGGTGAAGAGCAGCGGACAGGCGGTGAGGAGCGGTGGACAGGCGGTGAGGAGCGGTGGACAGGCGGTGAGGAGCGGCGGACAGGCGGTGAGGAGCGGCAGACAGGAGTGGTGAGGAGCAGCGGAGGACAGGCGGTGAGGAGCAGCGGACAGGCGGTGAGGAGCAGCGGACAGGCGGTGAGGAGCGGCGGACAGGCGGGGAGGAGCGGTGAGGAGCAGCGGAGTACAGGCGGTGAGGACCGGCGGACAGACGGAAGTAAGTGAAGCAGCCACGGGTGCGCTCACGGGGCGGGCGGGGGCCCTGAAGCCTGATTGCTCCCGGACAAGGTCCGGACGGGCTGCTAGTATATATATATATATATATATATATATATATATATATATATATATATATATATATATATATATATATATATATATATATATATATATATATATATATATATATATATGTATATATATATATATATATATATATATAAATATATATTGACAATAACGCTATACAGAGCCGACTGCACAGAAAAAAGACTGCTGGTAACAGTCTGTTACTTTCTCAGAGTTGTCACCCCAGAAATCTAGTTGCGAGTATTCCTTATAGGGAGCTATTGCGAGCGAAACGCAGCTGTAGCTCAACTCAGGACTACTTAAAAGAAGAAACAGTTATGTGCAATAGATTTAGAGAAAGGGGATATAGTGATGATGCCATTTTGACGAGTGTGGAAAAAGTAAAGAATCTGAATAGCGACGCCCTTTTGAAGAAATCCAAAGAAAACAAGGAATCAGGTAATAAGCTTAGGTTTATAACCACGTACAACAACCAGGCTTGGGAGGTACGGAAAAGCTTAAATAAATTTTGGGAAGTGTTAAGAATGGATGAGGACCTTAAAGAGTATGTAGGACCATATCCATCTATCACTTTCCGGAGGTGTAAATCCATTTAAAGATGCTCTAATGACAAGCTCCATAAAAGAAACTAAGAGAAAGAATCCAGTTGAAGGTTTTTTCACTTGCTTGAAGTGCAAGGCGTGTAAGTGCAGTAGAACTGTAAAACTGTCAAATTGAGGAAAGACAAGCCAGCATTTAAAATAAGTAGACACTTTTCCTGTGACACTGAGTTAGCAGTTTATGCGTTAAAATGTCCTTGCGACCTGTACTACATCGGAAGCACCATCAAGAAAGCCAAATTAAGAGTTCTTGAGCATTTAGGAGCAATCATTAATAATGATAGACAATATCCGGTTGCTCGTCATTTCCATGAAGCACATAGCCAAAATCAAAACCTCCTCAAATTTTGTGTGTTAGATTCAATCCCCCAGAGGGAAAGAGGGGGAAACCGCATGATTGAGTTGAGGAAACTTGAATCAAAAATGATTATAAAGTTTAATACCATGATACCTGCAGGGTTAAACTTTGATGAGGAATTGTCCATCCACCTGAGATAATAACATAAAAAATATGAATTAATTAGTCTATCCTTTGCATCTACTTTTCTCTTGAAATGTTTTTAACTGATCATTTTTTATATTACATTGAGAGAGTTCCTCCGATACTAAACTAGAAATTATATGTTTCCATTGCAGAATGAATTATATGAAAAATGTGAAGAACCAGAAGATGAATTTTATTTTATGCTCACTTGAGCGGGACTCTTGTTTTCAGTATAAGCAAAAGTGAAATGAATTCAAAATGGACTGTTGTGAAATGTCAAAAATCATGTAACACTGGTTAAATATTAAGTTTGAATGCCCACTGGGGCAATATATCTTCATACCAGTATTGTGACCAAATGAATTGGAATCTATCCGTCCGAATGGTCAGGCTACGCCCACTAGGGCTCTAAATGTTTTGATATTCATTTATTTTGCATTATAATTATTTAACTCGAGTACTTTAGAATTCTGGAGTACGAATTTGAGTTTTTGCAAAATTCGAGGTATTTTCACTGTTTACATTTGTTGAAAATCTAATTATGGAGTCTTTTCACTGTTTCTATCAGTAATGGGCGGAACTGGTCTCTAGCACTTTAAAAATACATGTTGTGTCGGTAAAACTTGACCCGTGAACAAGCTGTGACGTGAACAGCGAAACGCGTTGGGCACCTGTTGCATAACTAAATAAAGTGTTTAAACAAATTGTGGCCGTGGCACCAGTGTGGAATTCTTTTTCGTAACCTGGATGTTGTTTGATATATATATATATATATATATATATATATATATATATATATATATATATATATATATATATATATATATATATATATATATATATATATATATCTTCCACCAAAACATCCCAGCTTTGTAGTCCTAGAGTACCATTGTAGCACCTATAGTAGGTCCTGTGACGCATTTCAAAGTTTTTTAAAAAGCTTTTATTTACCCTCAGTGGGCTCCGGAGCAGCAAGCGAGATAATTGAGTCCCAGTCTGTTGTGCCGTCACAGGGTCTAGAACAGTTCCGACCCACGGCCTTCCTTACTCTTTTTTGCAGAATGTTGCTGCCCCTCACGGTAGGACAGACCGTGCTCTACATCTTCCACCAAAACATCCCAGCTTTCAGGGGCGCACTCCCAGCAGACTGCACCATCCGGTGATGAAAACATGACACACTCACACTGCTGCTCCCAGAATGTATTTTCACCGACCTGACGCGTTTCAAGGCGCACTGCCTCTTTCTCGAAGGTCATTAGCATTTTGAAGGTCACAGGCGGTTCTCATTTCAGCATTACATCACGCTAAGTGCGCGCAATGCATGTTAGGCTTTGTAGTCCTAGAGTACCATTGTAACACCTATAGTAGGTCCAGTGACGCATTTCAAAGTTTTTTAAAAAGCTTTTATTTACCCTCAGTGGGCTCCGGAGCAGCAAGCAAGATAATTGAGTCCCAGTCTGTTGTGCCGTCACAGGGTCTAGAATAGTTCCGACCCACGGCCTTCCTTACTCTTTTTTGCAGAATGTTGCTGCCCCTCACGGTAGGACAGACCGTGCTCTACATCTTCCACCAAAACATCCCAGCTTTCAGGGGCGCACTCCCAGCAGACTGCACCATCCGGTGATGAAAACATGACACACTCGCACTGCTGCTCCCAGAATGTATTTTCACCGACCTGACGCGTTTCGAGGTGCACTGCCTCTTTCTCGAAGGTCATTAGCATTTTGAAGCTCACAGGCGGTTCTCATTTCAGCATTACATCACGCTAAGTGCGTGCAATGCATGTTAGGCTTTGTAGTCCTATAGTACCATTGTACCACCTATAGTAGGTCCTGTGACGCATTTCAAAGTTTTTTAAAAAGCTTTTATTTACCCTCAGTGGGCTCCGGAGCAGCAAGCGAGATAATTGAGTCCCAGTCTGTTGTGCCGTCACAGGGTCTAGAACAGTTCCGCCCCACGGCCTTCCTTACTCTTTTTTGCAGAATGTTGCTGCCCCTCACGGTAGGACAGACCGTGCTCTACATCTTCCACCAAAACATCCCAGCTTTCAGGGGCGCACTCCCAGCAGACTGCACCATCCGGTGATGAAAACATGACACACTCGCACTGCAGCTCCCAGAATGTATTTTCACTGACCTGACGCGTTTCAAGGCGCACTGCCTATTTCTCGAAGGTCATTAGCATTTTGAAGCTCACAGGCGGTTCTCATTTCAGCATTACATCACGCTAAGTGCGTGCAATGCATGTTAGGCTTTGTAGTCCTAGAGTACCATTGTAGCACCTATATTAGGTCCTGTGACGCATTTCAAAATTTTTTAAAAAGCTTTTATTTACCCTCAGTGGGCTCCGGATCAGCAAGCGAGATAATTGAGTCCCAGTCTGTTGTGCCGTCACAGGGTCTAGAACAGTTCTGACCCAGGGCCTTCCTTACTCTTTTTTGCAGAATGTTGCTGCCCCTCATGGTAGGGCAGACCGTGCTCTACATCTTCCACCAAAGCATCCCAGCTTTCAGGGGCGCACTCCCAGCAGACTACACCATCCGGTGATGAAAACATGACACACTCGCACTGCTGCTCCCAGAATGTATTTTCACCGACCTGACGCGTTTCGAGGTGCACTGCCTCTTTCTCGAAGGTCATTAGCATTTTGAAGCTCACAGGCGGTTCTCATTTCAGCATTACATCACGCTAAGTGCGCGCAATGCATGTCAGGCTTTGTAGTCCTAGAGTACCATTGTAGCACCTATAGTAGGTCCTGTGACGCATTTCAAAGTTTTTTAAAAAGCTTTTATTTACCCTCAGTGGGCTCCGGAGCAGCAAGCGAGATAATTGAGTCCCAGTCTGTTGTGCCGTCACAGGGTCTAGAACAGTTCCGACCCACGGCCTTCCTTACTCTTTTTTGCAGAATGTTGCTGCCCCTCATGGTAGGGCAGACCGTGCTCTACATCTTCCACCAAAACATCCCAGCCTTCAGGGGCGCACTCCCAGCAGACTGCACCATCCGGTGATGAAAACATGACACACTCGCACTGCAGCTCCCAGAATGTATTTTCACTGACCTGACGCGTTTCAAGGCGCACTGCCTATTTCTCGAAGGTCATTAGCATTTTGAAGCTCACAGGCAGTTCTCATTTCAGCATTACATCACGCTAAGTGCGCGCAATGCATGTTAGGCTTTGTAGTCCTAGAGTACCATTGTAGCACCTATAGTAGGTCCTGTGACGCATTTCAAAGTTTTTTTAAAAGCTTTTATTTACCCTCAGTGGGCTCCGGAGCAGCAAGTGAGATAACTGCGCGCACTTAGCGTGATGTAATGCTGAAATGAGAACCGCCTGTGAGCTTCAAAATGCTAATGACCTTCGAGAAAGAGGCAGTGCACCTCGAAACGCGTCAGGTCGGTGAAAATACATTCTGGGAGCAGCAGTGCAAGTGTGTCATGTTTTCATCACCGGATGGTGCAGTCTGCTGGGAGTGCGCCCCTGAAGGCTGGGATGTTTTGGTGGAAGATGTAGAGCACGGACTGCCCTACCGTGAGGGGCAGCAACATTCTACAAAAGAGAGTAAGGAAGGCCGTGGGTTGGAACTGTTCTAGACCCTGTGACGGCACAACAGACTGGGACTCAATTATCTCACTTGCTGCTCCGGAGCCCACTGAGGGTAAATAAAAGCTTTTTAAAAAACTTCGAAATGCGTCACAGGACCTACTATAGGTGCTACAATCGTACTCTAGTACTACAAAGCCTAACATGCATTGCGCGCACTTAGCGTGATGTAATGCTGAAATGAGAACCGCCTGTGAGCTTCAAAATGCTAATGACCTTCGAGAAAGAGGCAGTGCACCTCGAAACGCGTCAGGTCGGTGAAAATACATTCTGGGAGCAGCAGTGCGAGTGTGTCATGTTTTCATCACCGGATGGTGCAGTCTGCTGGGAGTGCACTCCTGAAAGCTGGGATGTTTTGGTGGAAGATATATATATATATATATATATATATATATATATATATATATATATATATATATTAATTGAGAATCACCATGCAATGTGTAGGGCCTGCATATACGATTTTAGCAAAGAATGCTACAGGTAAGATTGAATATGCTAACTAAAAGATACATAATAATACATTTATATCCCTGGAAAAGTATACTTTCCTGTTTCTGCTATGGTTTAATCATTTTCACCATGTTATCAGTAGTATTTTTAGTCCCACTACAGTGGCGTTGCAGACGGATTTAAGTGAAATTTTGCAGCAATGCCGCAAGTTCGGCTTCCTTGCATTTCTCCAGATTTACCAATCAACGCAGTGTCAAGCATGGTAGCCCTGCGTTTCTTTGTAAATCTGACTTAAGTATTGCATTGCCAAAGTGACACCATGAATCTCGCAAGGGTACTGCAATCCAATAATACAGCTAGGCCTTAGTTATATTTTGGGCCATGGCATACTGTGACAAATTTGCATTATATGGTGGTACATGGTGATGAAAAGCGAGTATACAATTGGGTAATGGCTGTTTATAGAGAATGAAAAAGCAGCCATGTTGTTTTTACTACTCTTTAGCTGTGTTCAGTGTTAAGGCCTTAGATAAAGGACAGTAGTAGACCCCTACCTATTACCACTTTATTAAACAGGTAATAGGTCGGATAATGATTTTTTTTTATATACTTTTCAATAAGTTAACGGCCATATACCATGATAGTTCTACAACAGTTTGTGAAATTATGCTAAAGTACTGCGGTGACAGCCCTAAGTATAAAATAATTACCCTAAGTAACTGCAGTACCCAAAAAACATAATCTCTACTTCATAATGTATAATCCTGACACATTTCATGTAAATCCGTTCAGCCGTTTTCACGCTACGTTAAACACAACAATCTATAGAAAATAGATTGGTGGAAAAATATGTTTTGGGACCTCCTTATATCTTTGCACCTCCTTAATGATTCACCACAAAACTTTACATAATATCAAAATGTGGAATATGCTATAGGTCCGGATCGTTTTGTGGTGATTCATCAATGGGTGGAAAGTTACTAGGGAGCTAATATCCGAGGAATTCCTATCTTTCCTTTTTTCTATTGCATTTGTTATGTATTTGTTTATTGGTTTACATAATCATGTGACCATAAATGTGTCTTTTAGTTGTTCATGTAGTAATTCTGAAACTTTACATATGTAGTCTAGTTTCTTTTTTGAGCTTCCTTGTTACTTTTAGTGGGATTATGAAGCCCAAAGTGAATGAAAGCCAAGCATTGTAAAAATTGACATCATTATTGTTTTCCTAGTGGCCAATTATCATGTGTTCCAAATAGAAGTTCGAGTGGTTCACTGCTTGGGCATTTTAAGATGTATTGTGTTTGTTATGTATTTTGTTTATAGGTTTCCATTATCATGTAACCATGAATGGATCTGTCAGTTGTTTATGTAGTAAATCAGAAACTTTACATATGCAGTGTTCATTACTTTTTGGGCTTCTGTGCTACTTTTAGTAGTATTGTGCTACAAGAAATCACTAAATAGAAAAACCTTATAACTAAAAATACATACTTTACTTACCTACAGTACACAAAAGTATCTTCTGAGTACCCTAATTACTAATGCTGCCAAATTTCAACATAATCCGACTAGATATTTTCACGCATCGCAAAATACGAAAGTCTTCATAAAATTCATTGGATTTCAAACCTGTCTTGGGACCCCTTTTTTTTTTAACCCCCTGGTCCAAATACAGCAACACTTTCAGTCCTCCAGCAATGAAACGGATGCAAGAGTTCTGCAAGGTTTCGCGGACATTCGTCAAACGGGTGCAAAGTAATTAAGGGATGAAAAACAAAATCCCTATCACTTGTGACCTAACTACAACTACTGAGTGCGTTCCGCCACCTTGTGATATGTAGTATATACATATCATTCTATTTCAATTTACAGCCATTTTCAAATAACAAACCAATAGATCAGTTCAACATTTTTACATGTTTTTCATGTTCCTATGTTCAAATTTCAGTGATAATATGCATTTGTCCCTTTTTTTCAAATCTCTGACTCTTGCCCGGCAGGTTGAGGCTGTGACAATGTTCAAGTGTCTGATAAATTATCTATTCAGGCTGTGGATCTTTGTTAATTAAGTCAAATTGGCTCAGTCCTTACACAGCTTGCCTCATAGATCTGTATTTCATGGTTTTGCTCAGGAAACGGCCTTAACAATGCGGCCTTAAGCACACATGCTGTTTCCCCACAAGCTGATAACGCTTATCTTAATCACGCATATGCCTTTACCTCACATATGCGTGGTTAAGGCAGTTGGCATTCTAGCTGTCTCAGCATATGGTAGATGAATGGAAGGCATGCAGCATCAAGGACAGACCACGACATGGTAGAGAGTGAGTGTAGGGGGTGCTGAGTGGCCCACTTAATAGCTATTTCAAGCTTGGCAAGAAGAAGCGCTATGCCAACAAAGCGGTGTATAGATTTAGGGAGATCATAAATATAGCCATGTAGTGCTAACAAAGATGAGGACGCAATCTCAATCCCCACCATCCTAGACATTTCCTTAAAAATCGACTTCCAATAGTCTTCAAGCTTAGGCCAAGACCACGTCGCATGCGCAAAAGTGGCCTCTGGGAAGCGACATCGCTGACACGTATGCGGGCGAGAAGGATGCATGCGATGCACTTTAATGGGGGTCATGTATGCTCACCATATAAATTTAAAATGCCTGTGGTTGGAGGACATGCGGCGTGCTTGACTACAACACCGCCTCCACTGCACATCTGTCAGGGGTTACCCCAGTTCGCGCTCCTGGATTGGATGCTAAGTTACTGTATTTGTTTTAAAGGGTCTGATTACAATAGCAGGAAGACTCCCACTGACAGCCTGTAGGTGGTGGTCTCCCCGCCATAATCAACAACTTCACTGCCCACCACATTTGGATGGCGGACAGCTGTGTGGCAGTTGGAAAGACTGACCGCCCCGAAACTGACGGGCTCAAGGAGCCCATCAGTCCATCAGAGGCAGAGTGATGCCTACAATGGTGCCGGTGACTACCAGGCACCCCCGTAGGTATTTCGATGTTCATTTCTGCCGGCCCTTTCATGGCGGCGAACGGAAAGGAGCATATGTGCCCCCCTCACCTCCTGGTCCACAGACACAGGACCTGGATTTCCCTGCACCATGTGGCAGCACCGCATGGTGCCTGCTATGTAGTGCAGGGATATGTTTGGGGTGTCTGCTTTGTATTGTGGCAGGTGCTGCAGAGCGCAGCAACCACAGCAATACAAAACATGGGCAATGTGACCATGAAAATTAGCCCTGTGTGACCGCCACCTTGTAGGACCCAAATGTGAAATGATGGCGATGGACTGAAGTCATTCTGCCATTGTAATCTGGCCCTAAGGGCCTGATAAAAATAAATAAGCAAAAAGCTGTTTTATATCTACCTAAACTATACCCTTTGGGAAAAGATGTCTTGCGAGTTTGGGGCACCGTGGGTGGGCTGAAATCCCATATTTAAGAATATATATATATATATATATATATATATATATATATATATATATATATATATATATATATATATATATATATATATATATATATATATATATATATATATATATATGCTGTCCACCCGACTACCTGCACAACCTACTGTCACATACAGGAAGGGCATCTCTATGCGTACACAAAGTGGAAAAGCATGTCCGGAGTTGGCAGGTGCAAAAACTTGGCTACAACCAAAGCATGGTTTTACGAAATGCTCTACTTGCAAGTTTGGGATAAATACTACAGATTATCTATCACCATTCAGCCCTAATGAAATTGCCATTTGGGAGAATTGTACATGTAGGACGGAATATGCTGTTTACATCCTGACGTGCACCTGTGGCCTGCGGTAAGCTGCAGGTGCATGTCAGGATCTTGCAACATCTTCGCGCCATAGTGAATAACGACTCCTCTTATCCAGTAGCTCGCCACTTCAAGCTTATGCATGACAATGACTTAAATTGCTTGACCTACTTGTGGCAGCATCTATTCCTAAACAGCAGCGGGGAGGAGATCAAGAAAAGGCCCTTAGGCAACTGGAGACAAAACTGATATTAGAGCTAAACACTAAGTCTCCGCATGGCCTGAATAACACCAAAGACTTGCATAATTTCCTGTAACATAGCACACCATCTCTTCTAGTGTGATTCTTCTACGTTGGTTGGTTTATTTTGCATTTTGGATTTCTTACCAATCCCTGTATATTAAAATAATTAGATAAGCAGCGGCTTAGGGTCATGGTTATGAGTTCGGGAGTGGATGTTATTCAGTCCTTGACGCATACCATTTCCATGGACTGTATATAATAATTATTGTTTTTTACATTTTAGCGTCTTCTTATGCGAATTAGTATTTAGTTGGGTAGAACACTTTATGTATTAGCACTTCATCATTGCGGATTTGCACATTCATATAGATTGAGTAATATGGGTGTTAGGTCAGATATATTCGAAGTTGAAAGTGACATGTGGTGCTCTGAAGTAGATATTGAAGTAGCGAGAGGTCCATGAGGTAGAAATAAATATGCTAATGAAATTCAATCGGGTGGCCGAGCTCCAGGAGGACTTCTGCTATCGCCAACCCGGAAAACCCCGTTTTCCGGGTTGGTGATAGCAGCGCGTACACAGAGGACGCCAGCAGGGGACGCAGAAGTCCTCCCGGAGCTCGGCCACCCAATTGAAGCGCGTTAGTTACATGCGCAAGGTACATTGTGACCTCCTATACAAAAGAAACAGGTTGACAATTTCCCTATCTCTCATCCACTTATTTAAGAGCACGTCTTTTATAATCTTTTTCACATTATTCACCTAACGGTCCTGATGAATGCCTGCAAGTCCTAATCTAGGCCATCAAGGCAGAAACATGTCGACCAATTTTAAACCCCCCCACTAATCCCATTTTGACACTCTTAGTGCATCTATCACTCATAATAAGTTCATGAGATGCACTACATAAGAGTCTACCAGACCCGAACCAAGATATAATAAAAATTTTCCTCAATCTGGTTCTCCGGGCCTTTTAAGACCCCTCACTCACTGGCTCACTACTGTTTCAACCTTGGGTAAGAACCTCCTGGTGGAGGCTGCATAACCTGATCGACCTGATGATTATGCACACACGTGATTAGACAGCGGAAAATCAAGATATACCGCTCAGTTACCACCATACCCATCACATGCATGAGGGTCTTTTAATTGGGACACCCCACGTTCCTCCTGCATACCGAAGGTTGTGCAGGACAAGTGATCCTCCCCATTTGATTAGCGTATTTACTCAGGAATCTGGATGGATCAGTTTTCCAACTCCCCCCTTTCTGATTAGAAAAAAGTAGAAATAAATATAACATGCATTTAAGCAATAATGATGAAAATAGTCTTGACATATCGAAGGTTATATGACATGATACAGATGGCAACATTTTGCGTATTTTGCACACTATGGTGTATATATAGATATTTAATTCATGGTAATATATTTTTTAACGTATTTTATACTATTTATATATTTATATATATTTATATTGCATCAATGTCAAATTCCCTTATATCACTTAATGTTATAGATGGAGATAAATGTATCAGCATGATTCTGGTAAGCATACAGAACTAGTACTGAATACGGACCGGCTACCTATGTGAATCAGAACACGGTGTAGGAATACCACATGGAATGATATTAATTGCATAAGAATTAATCTGTAAAGGGAGAGTTGTCAACAAGCTAACTCTGTGAAGAAAAAAAAATACAGAAAAAAAAGAATACAGAAAAAAAGGAAATGAAATGAACATGAAAAAGATATATATTGAAGTACTGTTGGACTCAAATACAAATAAATATTTTTTCTATGTCTATCACGGGAGCTTTATCATGAGGTGTTGCATTACATATAAAAAACTGCGCTTTTAACCTCTGCACATGTGAACAAGGGCTAGTGAAGCCCGAAACGCTTCAAGAGGAGAAAACAACTTAAATAAATTATTTGCCTGAAATCGGTGGTTCGTGGTTCCTTCAGTGTTCGGCGCAGCGTTTACAGCGTTGGTGAGCAGGCGGAGGTTCCTTTTGGAGTTGCATATATATATAAATATATAGGATATATATATATATATAAAGACCACTGCAGGCAATTCAATTTTGCATGCTCACAGCTCTCACCCTGCCCACACGATTCGCAGTGTCCCCTATGGCGAGTTCATTCGTATCTGCAGAATATGCAGTGGAAATGATTCCTTGGAGAAATGTCTCAATGAATCTAGACAACGTTTCATTCATAGGGGATACTCTGATTTCATTCTTGATAAGGCTCTCCACAAAGCTCGCGCTATTGAGCGTAAAACACTTCTGATGCCCAAAACTTCTAACAGCTCTACTGATGAAAGCACTGTGCGCCTTATAACCAACTACAGTACACAGGAGCATAAAATCAGGAGCATCATCACTTCTGAATGGCCTATAATCCTCACGGATGTCATTCTTGGACCTATACTATCTAGAGGTCCTAATATCACATTCAGAAGATCACCTAGTATGCGTGATGCACTAGATAGATCCATGCCCGAAGATCCACCTAAAAAGAGTTTAACCACCAAGTCAGGATTCTTCCGGTGCACTTCGTGCAGAGCTTGTACCTTTGCTAAGAATAGTACCCATTATTTCACTGCATTTTGTTCCACACCTGTCCCCATTCGTGAATACCTCACTTGTAGATCAGAATTTGTTGTGTACAAACTGAAATGCACATGCAACCTGGAGTACATTGGAAGTACTAAACTTCCGGTACACCAAAGGATATTGCAGCACATCCGTGCAATTGTCAATAGCGACAACAACTACCCTGTCGCGCGACACTTTCGAGCTGTCCATGATAAAAAATTGAGGGATCTCGAATATACAGTTCTGTGCTCAGTACCTCAACCCGGACGGGGAGGTGACAGGATGAAACTTCTTCGGCAGAAAGAATCTCATCTAATTCTGGCCTTAGACACCAAGGCACCTAATGGTTTAAACTTGACCAAAGATCTGAGCAATTTTTTATAAACTGTATAGGGACAGTTTGAGATGTTAATTCTCTTTGTATTATGTACGTGAGTTTTCTGATGTGGTGTAGACTATCACAGAGCGGTTGGCCGGCTGGCCAGCCTGCATTTGTATATACTTTGTTTAGGTGTTTTTATTCCAATTATATTGAAATACGTATTTTGTGGAGTTGTACACCTGCTTGCAAAGTTTCCTGTTAAGTTATTATGTTCTGTTCTGTCAGGCCATTTTGACTTCAACTGCGACTATTCTTATGAGTTTTTCCCTTCTTACTTTTCCCGTCACCATTTACTTCTTTTATATTTTTTTCTGCTTTCTCCTATATGTTTGGTTATATCATTTATTTATGGTTTAATTTTTATTTTCCTTAATATGATGCTTTGGTCCCATGTTAACTTAAAAAATTGGTATGTTATGCACTTCATAGGTTATGATTCTTAGCTGCTTAATTCAGTTCAGCAGATAGTTATTACTGTTTGGCACCTTGTCAGCAGTAATATGTTATTCATTGGCACTATGTCTTTATCTGGCTTGTTTATATTGACAGTAACAGTATAACCTTATTTCGGTTTTTTAGGCACTTGCCGTCACTGTTATTTGTAAATACACAGCTCCTTTAAGAATCAGAACATTACAAATAGTATTAATACTTGATACATGTAGTGCGTTTAACTTCATGTAATCATCTGTGACCATTAACGTTTCAGCATTCATTATGTTATATTTTGTGTTACTTTGTTTCCACATTATGTATAGTTTTCAGTCCTTCCTTTGTTTTTATTAACTGGAGAAGGCGTGTAACATCAGTGGTGTTCATTGAAGCCCTTTGTTTATGTTTAGTATTTAAACACTTTTTTTGTTTCTGGCGCGCTGTGTGATCAAGCTCTCTTGTAGAGTGAAACGCGTCATCCTTATTAAAAATACGTCTTCCCTGCTTTCCATTGTGGATCCACTTTTTTGAGGCTTTATTGATTTGCTGGTTACGAGGTGTTGTGAGGTCCCGACCGCTGGTTCCTTTACTGTTCTGGAACTTGGACCGCTTTCTTCATATAAATATATATATATATATGTATCCTAAAGTATATACAAGTGGTCTCAACTGCTCGACCTAAAAATGATGATGAGAGGAATGAAAAAACCTTGACAAAGTAAATCATTGGTTCTGAAAAACAGCGAATATGTTTGATTTTTCTGTCCTATCTGGCAAGAAAGGAACTTTCATTACATTAGCTATACATATGTATACATATGTATTGTATTCACGACATTTAAGCAGTGAATATATGCACACAAAAAACAACAAAAACTTGAATTCATACAATTGATACATGAACAAAAATGACTTTTCTTGTCTGCTCTCCTCACTTCAGATCGGTTTCTTTGCAGTAGTTGCCAGCATTCATTTCCAAAGAAAATATGTTTTAATCGAGATGAAATAAGCCAATGTTACTAATAGTTTGTGTTTCCACTCACTTTTACAGAATCAAATGCTAAGTTTTAATTTGATTGAAAACGTTTCAGAAACCCTAAACGCATGCTTATATTTGAGAGCAAATCAAAAGGTGGTCATATATATTTTTAAATCATTTATGTGTGCCTCTCTAACACACTGCACTTACAAAGCATATTTCGCCAAAATGATGGTCTCTCTCTGCACAAAAACAGGGAAATAACATATCTGTGTGATCTTCTTTTCTCTGAAGATTAGATTCCAGAATTAATGAGCTCCAGCTCCAAACAGATATATGCACCCCTAATAACAGCAAAAAGAACATCCCTTTTCAAAAATGAGGTACTCTGACTAAGAACAAAGCTAGCGCTCTATCATCTGAGACTCTGGCAAGACATAATGAAGGCGTGACTGACGCCAACAGACCTGAATGCTAACACAGTGAAAGACATGGGGCAAACAGAGGATTGACACAATAACATGGAAGTATTGCTATGAATTGAAAGAGAGGAAATGTAGGCCATCCGAAAGGAGACCAAAACACTGTGCACCATTCAGGCCACGAGTAGAGCAAAGGAGTGAACGCTCAGCAGACACCTTAGCAGAGGTAGAGGGCCATAGAAGGTCATGATAAGTAGCAGCGTAGAGAAGAGAGAAGGATGGACAGAGGGCATGACTTATAGTAGAATGCTACGTGTGGGCTGTAAACCAGAAAATAATTAAATTAAATTTCAGCTAAGGTAACTAAACAAGAGCAACAAGGCCCACATTAGACCTATACAGCAGACGCATATTCGACTACCAAAGCAGCTGATCATAAAAAAGGAAGATACAAATACCAGCTGTGAGAGCTGGGAACCAGCACCACCCGTTGATCCAAGCTGGCAAACATGGCTTCTAAAAGCGCAGTAGATGACTAGAAACCAGAAAAGAAACAAATACATGACATTTGCAATCACTGAGCAAAACTATTCGGGGCCACAAAAGAGTTGTGCAGCCGCTGAAGAGAAAAGCAAGAACGGGTAAGAACCAGCTGAGAGGATTTCCCCCTGCTGTTGGTGATGTGCTTTGCTGGTAGCTGCTTCTAGCGACTTCATGGTGGAGCGGGGAGAACTCCAGGAGCAGAGGGAGGAGGTTGGACAGAGTTGAGAAGGCAGCAGGAGGAGGAGGGAAGAAGCGGCTGCTTAAGGGTCAGGCGAGGTCGTGTTACACTGCTGCCTGCTGCTCCTCCTGGGCCCTAGCTGTCTTCTCAGCGCTGCACCAGAATATGGTCAACAATACCGTCAGGGCTGATTGGTCAGCTGGTGGTCACATCAACGTGGTGAGAAAGCGCTTGGAATGATGGGGCATACAGTGCCTGCAAATCATGCTATTGGTACACTTAATGCATTTTTAAGTAAAAACAAATTACATGTCCCTGAATTCAGCGGCACTTTCTTTGATTTCCGTGACTGGTGAAAAGCCGAGGAGCCTCAGGGAACAAGGGCAATGGGGAGATGAATATGAATTTTATAGATTAGCCCCTTCACTGTGGGGGTAATTCCCCCACAGCGTGGTGATGGAGCGAGCTTCAGAAATTATTTTTATTCTGACTCGTGAAATTAAATCTCTTGTAACATGAACTAATATATTAATGAGTTATTGTACGATTTGATGTACTAAACCAATCTAGATTAAAATTCTTCATTGCATTACACGCGGGACTAATGTTAATGTGCGCATGTTGCATTTGCAAGTATGTTTTATAATACATAACTAATGTTGTTTTGTTTGTCCTATTGTCTTTGTCATCACTAATGCGGCTGATTAATTAATGGCATGTGCTTAGTTTATATGTGCTACTGTATTTTGTTATGTTTTTGGTTATGTTGTGTTTGGTGTTGTGTCTGTCTATCTTTTTATCTTTTCAGATTTATGAAGAAATCCTGTTGGACATTTTGAAGAATGGTAGATTTTAAATGTGCTGCTTTACTTGTTTGCTTTTGCTAGGTGACATATATTAATGGGTTAATGTTAGCAATGGAACGTGGGTAACAGAAGGGTTTTACAATTGCTTGAATTAATTACTCTTTTGTGTTTGTTTAAATACTAGCCCGAGTAAAAGGCTTAAGGCCTAGTTCTGGAGAATCTCCCTTAGCCTGACTGAAAGGAGCCAAGCACAGCCAAGTTGAAGCTTTTTCGTAGAACATTTTCTTGAAATGAACAGAAGCTCAAACAAAGACTCTTGTGCTAGGATGTGCTCCGAAAAGTTATTCTTTCAAGGCCGAGGAAGCGACCAGAGGCAGTTTGGCCAAGTCCTGGAGGAAATGTGAACTTTTAGTATAATGTTTCTATTCCACGGAAGCTGGTGTCGCTTCATGTCAATGAACAATGAATAATGGAAAGGGGCGACCACTCGGTCCCCCCGAACGTATGGATGAGTGCCTCGATCCCCCCGGGAAGCCATTTTTGGGCGGGAGGCGCGTCTCGGCTGGTATGCCCGAAGCGGCGTAGCCGGGGCGCGCCTTTTCCCGCCCTAGAGTGGGCTGGCCTAGACACCGACGCAGCCAGCCACGCCCCCGGGGCGGGCAGGGGCGGGTTTTCGCCCGCCCTGAAGACGGATAAAAGAAGGCGCAAGACCAGAAGACGTCCTCTTGTTCTTGTGCTCCGAAGCTGCACCTCCTCGCTACACGTGAGCTCGGGACGGAACGAAGAGCCAATTTTGAGCGTTTTGATCTTTTTCTTTGTCTTCTAGATACTTCCTCGGAGAGATGCCCAAGAAAGGCGCAAAAAGAATGACGACCGATCAGATGGTGCGGGCCCTTTGCAAAGAAGTGTCCGACATAAAGAAACGGTTGGCGGAGCGAGATGGGGAGGAGGGTTCGGGCACCCCGCCGGCTGGAGGGAGACCTAAGAGGCCGAGAAAGGTTCCAGCCGGTGGGGCCGTCCCGGTTCCCTCTGCCCCGCTCGAGGCGCCGACCCCAGTACCGATGGAGGGGAATCCAATCCCCGTTGTCGTCACCCCGACATCCAAGGAAGACATGCCCCCCGAGCTGGCAGCACAGCTAGCAGCATGGTTGGGGGATAGTAGTGATGGCGCCACGGCTGCCGAAGCACAGGCGCTGATAAAAGGGCTTCGTGAGAAGAAAGAGGCAGCTAGAGTGGCTACGCCGTTGGCGGGGATAGACAAGCCGCAAGCGGCAGAAGCTGCGTCCGGTGCAGGTAAGCGGCCATTGCCGATTGCAAGGGACGAGTCAGCACCCTCTCGTAGAGAGAGATTAGGACAACATGTGCCTTTAGCTATAAAGGAAAAGATCTGGGCGGGGGAGTACGTGAATATTTTTTCCCTGCTTGTTGATCATTATGATGTGGAACATGTAAAAAGTCAGAAGGACTTAATGCATCCGAGTGTTTGGCGCGCAAAGATGGCCGCCTTTAAGGTAAATGAGAACATTGGCAACTGGGGCAATGCATGGGGTATTTTCACATCAATTTTGGGGGAACGTAGGCCCGAGTTGCTTCCTGAGTTTCCCGTTTATCAATCACGAATTATGGGTTACTCGACAGCGTATCAAGGTAACCATTGGTTTTGTTATGACAATTTGTTCAGGAAAGAAAAGGAACATAACAAGGGTTTGACTTGGGATTGTTACGATTCTTTAACATGGGATAAGATGAAAGAATCGGGAATGTTAAGAATGCCATTGGTCGGGAGCACTGTTGTTGATTACTCCCGCCAAAATGTGGGGACGCCCTTTCGACCAAGTACGAGCACCGACGACCAGTCGAGGCCCGCAGGCAATACAGGGAGAAAGGGTTTCTGTTTTAATTTTAACAAGGGGAAGTGTACCAGGCCTCCGGGATCGTGTAAATTCAAACATGAGTGTAGTACGTGTGGGTCGTCCCATCCTGAGTCATCGTGCAGAGCCAGAACGAGTGAGAATGGGGGTAAGGGAGGCGCCAAACAGGTCTAAGCTAGGCCGAGGGGCGCCTTTACCAACCCCGATTGATACCTTGGCAATGATTCCCTGGCTCAGCGAATACCCGGATCGCACTTCTGCCGGGGTGCTGCGGAACGGTTTTACACATGGTTTCCGCATCCCGGTAGGGGACTTTCAGGGTGTAGGGATGTGCAAAAATCAACTTTCCGTTTTACAACATGCATCTGTAGTGCAAGAAAAAATTCAGAAAGAGGTTAGCCGGGGACGGGTCGCCGGCCCGTTTAGTGAGCCCCCGGTACCGGATTTCGTTTGTTCTCCGTTAGGGGTGGTCCCCAAGAAGGACCCGGGTGAGTTTCGTTTGATTCATAATCTATCTTCTCCATATGGTCTTTCGGTGAACGACGCAATTGAGCCAGAAGTTTGTTCGGTGCGATACGCATCTTTTGATGAGGCGGTAGCCATCTTGAATCGCCTGGGGCACGGGACGTTGATGGCGAAATCTGATATCGAGTCAGCGTTCCGGTTGCTTCCGGTACACCCAGACGATCAGCGTCTTCTGGGATTCGGGTTTCAGGGGTCATTTTACATGGATAGGTGTATGCCAATGGGATGCTCTATATCATGTGCTTACTTTGAGCAATTCAGTACTTTCCTGCAATGGGTGTTCACTAAGAAAACGGGTTTCCGAAATGTAATGCACTACCTTGACGATTTTCTGTTCCTTGGCCCCGCCGGTACTTCCGAATGTGCCCGGGCCTTAGCTGAATTCTGTGTGTTAATGGATCATCTTGGCGTGCCATTGGCACCAGGTAAAACTATGGGTCCCACGACTTGCCTCGAGTTTTTGGGGATCGAGTTGGACTCAAGGGAGGGGTGCTTCCGTTTACCAGCTAGCAAAGTGTCGAAATTCAGGGCAGCCCTCCAAGTATGTTTAAAGGCATCCAAAGTTACACTGCATCAGTTGCAACAGTTAGTGGGAAAGTTGAACTTTGCCTTGAGGGTGATACCAATGGCTCGCCCCTTTTCCCGCTCAATTGCCCAAGCGATGGTTGGCTTAAAGGAGGGTCATCATCGCACAAGGTTATCGGCCGAGGTCCGCCAGGACATGCGGATTTGGTTAGCATTCTTGGCGGACTTCAATGGCCGGGTCGTCTGGAACAAGCCAGCCGTCTCCTCTGAAGAGCTTGGGCTATGGACAGACTCAGCAGGAAGCGTAGGTTTTGGCGCCATCTTCGGCACAAAATGGTCGGCACAAAAGTGGCCCCTATGGTGGCACGAGAAGGGGCTGACAAGTAACATCGCTTTCCTCGAACTATTTCCCATTCTGGTGGCCCTGAGAACCTGGCCAGAAGGGTTCAGAGATCATTCTGTTGTGTTCTGGTCCGACAATATGACCGTGGTAGAATGCATCAATAGTCAGGCAGCCCGTTGTAAGTTGATTTTGAGGCTCCTCAAAGAAATTGTCTTACTGTGTATGCAACTGAACGTAGTATTCAGAGCAAAACATGTCCCAGGGGTGATGAATCAGGCTGCTGATGCACTGTCTCGTTTTCACATGCAGGCTTTCTCGGGTTTCCTTCCTTCAGCGGACCCGGAGCCGGCACCCTTCCCCGAAGCTCTCTGGTCTCTCGGTGCCCCGAACTTCGTCACCTCGTGGGAGAGAGTCTAGCACCCAGGACAAGGAAGGCATATGAAGGGGCGTTCCAGGCCTATTTAGCCTTTTTGGGGGCAGAGAGAGGAGGACTTTGGGGTCAGGAGGAGTTGGTAGTACTTTTTCTGATGTCCTTACGTAGGGCTGGGAAATCGGTGGCTACGGCCCAAAGGCATCGTGCCGCCATTTCCTTTGTTGCCAGGGCCCATGGCATCCTGGACCCAACAGCGTCTTTCACGGTACAAAAAGCGCTACGTGGGTGGCAACGTCTAGAGGGTCGCAGAGTAGATGTACGACGACCGATAGGTCTAGACAGGTTGTCCCAGTTACTGGTCACGCTCCCGAACACATGCTCGTCCCCGTTCGAGACCTGTTTGTTCCGGACTGCATTTACGCTGGCATTTCACGGGGCTATGAGAGTTAGTGAGCTGGTTGCAAGGAACAAACGGGACGTGACGGGGGGCTTGTGCAGGGAGCATGTCCAGATCAGGGGTGATGCGATGATTGTCTCCTTTCTCAGGTCCAAGACTGACCAAGATGGGAGAGGGGACTGCACGATCATCCGCAGGAACCTCGACTCATCCATGTGTCCGGTACAGTGCTTAGAAGATTACCTAGCACGAAGGGTGGCATCATGGGGAGGGACATTGTTGAGGCATGCAGACGCCACCCCGCTGACGAGGTTTCAGTTTCAACGGGTGCTTGCAATGGCCATTGCTGCAGCGGGCTTGGACCCGGGCGAATTTGGGACCCACTCCTTTCGTATAGGGGCTGCCACTGAAGCTACAGCCAGAGGTCTTAATGTAGAACAAGTGAAACGTGTGGGGCGCTGGTCCTCCAATTGTTATAAGAGGTACGTGCGATTGCACATGTTGTGAAACTGTAATCATGTACTCACGCCTCTTGTTTTTGTTTGTTTTCAGTTGCGCAAGCCTACGCGGCAGGGCAGACTGAGCAGTCGACCCAACACCAGGTCAGCGGTCGCACGTCACCGGCTGTGAGGAAGGAGGTTTGGGTCGTGGGCCACTCATACGTGAGACGGGCTGCAGACGTATTCAAAGCAGGTGACATGGTTCACGTACCTGAGGAATACGGGTACAGAGTGTCCTTCTACGGAAGGGGCGGTCTCTGTATTGACCAGTTTCAGGAATTTTTGAGGGCTTGTTAGAGCGGATGAGGTCACCGCCGTCCATAGTCATAGTGCATTTGGGGGGCAATGATTTGGTCACCACCGGTAGACGACTTCTCCTGGAGGCTATGCTTTCCACGGTAAGTTGGTTAGCGAGGAGAGTTCCGGGGTGCCTAATCGCATGGTCTCATATGATCCCACGAAAAGTGTGGCGGGGGGCTATCTCGATCCCTGCTTTGAATCATTCGGTTAGAAAATTGAATAACAAAGTGAGTAGGTTGTTCCGTTCCAAGGCATTGCATTCGATCTCGCATAATTGTATTAATGATGACAGTATGTATCTGGGGGATGGTGTGCATTTGTCGAGGGCGGGGAATGAGTTACTCATAGGAGACTTCCTAGCCTGGTTAAAATCTTTGGAACATGACCTTTAGGTAGGAGTTTTGTGGGGGGTCCGGATAGCCGGTCAACTATCCGGACCTGTGGCGGTAAGGTCATGATCGGTGAGCACTAATTGGTAGATCCCTATGAGTGGGCGTCACCCAACACGGATGGGAGCGCTCGGGAGAGGTGGCCATTGGCCCCTCAGTGGGGAGGCGGTCCCGTCTAAGGGCGGGTCGCCGGAAGTAAAGGAAAGGCGGTCAAGGCCCCTTCCTTTGTAGGAGGGGTTACAGCCCCCTCCTGGGGAATTTCCCGGGGCTAGTGTCATCTGCGACGGCAGATGCGGTAAGTTGTGTGGGGTGGGGAGAGGTCAACGATACCTTCTAGATACCACACACAAGTGTTCGAACGACCTTTAAATGGCGTCGAGTCTTAAGTGCCCCCGTCAAGTCAAGGGAAATTGTTAGTAGTTGCACTTGTGGTAAGCCCCTGTGCCATCGCCCCTCCTAAGTGGGAGGGGTAAGTCTGGTTAGGGATCTTGACACCGGTTATGACCTTGCCGTTGGCCCTTAAACGTTAGGATGTACAATTTCAGTATTCTTAGAGAATGTTTTGTAGGATGCTAGTTCGGCTAGGAGAACCTCTGTATTAGAGATTATGTTAAGGTTAGCCAAACATCGTAATGTGATAATGAAATTGTACATAACATGAAAACGTTTAATGTTTTAATCTTTTGTTTTAATAAATACGGCCGGGATGGTCACTCCATCCCACATCCAAAAACTTTAAGAACAGTTTCCGGTTTCCCTTCCTTTTGGGGATTGTGTTGAGAGGGGGTGGCGGGTATCTCAGCCATATGGAAAGGGGCGACCACTCGGTCCCCCCGAACGTATGGATGAGTGCCTCGATCCCCCCGGGAAGCCATTTTTGGGCGGGAGGCGCGTCTCGGCTGGTATGCCCGAAGCGGCGTAGCCGGGGCGCGCCTTTTCCCGCCCTAGAGTGGGCTGGCCTAGACACCGACGCAGCCAGCCACGCCCCCGGGGCGGGCAGGGGCGGGTTTTCGCCCGCCCTGAAGACGGATAAAAGAAGGCGCAAGACCAGAAGACGTCCTCTTGTTCTTGTGCTCCGAAGCTGCACCTCCTCGCTACACGTGAGCTCGGGACGGAACGAAGAGCCAATTTTGACCCACCCACCAGCCCCTGAGGACAGCAAAGTTGTTGTGCAATAAAGTGAATTGATAAGTTTGTTTTTCCGTTTCGTTTACAGGCTATAACAGTAGCAGTTTGTAGTTAATAAAGATGGTGAATATCGTTTAGGTTGTTATGATTAAAGTGATTTGATGTGATGTTGCATTTTTAGCATGTTCCTTCGGTCGTAGCGACCAATGTTTTCATAGGTTGAAGAACTGTCGTATTTATTTTTTGGTAGGCGGTAAGGTCATGATCGGTGAGCACTAATTGGTAGATCCCTATGAGTGGGCGTCACCCAACACGGATGGGAGCGCTCGGGAGAGGTGGCCATTGGCCCCTCAGTGGGGAGGCGGTCCCGTCTAAGGGCGGGTCGCCGGAAGTAAAGGAAAGGCGGTCAAGGCCCCTTCCTTTGTAGGAGGGGTTACAGCCCCCTCCTGGGGAATTTCCCGGGGCTAGTGTCATCTGCGACGGCAGATGCGGTAAGTTGTGTGGGGTGGGGAGAGGTCAACGATACCTTCTAGATACCACACACAAGTGTTCGAACGACCTTTAAATGGCGTCGAGTCTTAAGTGCCCCCGTCAAGTCAAGGGAAATTGTTAGTAGTTGCACTTGTGGTAAGCCCCTGTGCCATCGCCCCTCCTAAGTGGGAGGGGTAAGTCTGGTTAGGGATCTTGACACCGGTTATGACCTTGCCGTTGGCCCTTAAACGTTAGGATGTACAATTTCAGTATTCTTAGAGAATGTTTTGTAGGATGCTAGTTCGGCTAGGAGAACCTCTGTATTAGAGATTATGTTAAGGTTAGCCAAACATCGTAATGTGATAATGAAATTGTACATAACATGAAAACGTTTAATGTTTTAATCTTTTGTTTTAATAAATACGGCCGGGATGGTCACTCCATCCCACATCCAAAAACTTTAAGAACAGTTTCCGGTTTCCCTTCCTTTTGGGGATTGTGTTGAGAGGGGGTGGCGGGTATCTCAGCCATAATGACGTTATGACATTTGGAAGCGGTGGCTTCTCGATGGTCTGACAGACAGCAACCAATCAGGTTGCCGTAAGCCTTTAAAAGTATATCGTTTAGTTAGATTAGTGAGTTAGAAAAAGTATAAGAACTGAGCCCTTTGAGGGGAGCGGGGCTGACTGTTCCTGAGGTCGAAGTGCTGTCCGTTTTTCCTTGGACACGTAAGGCGTATGCAAAAATTATATGTCTTTCTTTGCAGGTCAGAAAGCTAACTTTAGGGAATTAGGGTTAATGTTTAGTTTAATTCATTAAATTTTGAGCAATTTTGGAGTGCCAGACCTTTGTGCCAATAAACTAAGATGATACTGATTTAATAAAAATGATTCTTAATAAAAGTGCTATTAATGAGATTGAAACTAAAACTCTGAACTTTTAAAAAATAAAAGACTTAAAACGTCAAGCTGGTCTTGATTAATTTAGTCGTTACCATCAGTAGATTTCATCGGCCAAAGTGGTCTAGTTAAATGTTTTCTCTTATCACTTATGATTAAAAATGTTATACTGCAGTTGTATATAATGTACATATGAGTTTGATAGTGTGATTAATTAGGCCACATGATTCAGCTTCACGATTTTCTGTCTCAGTTCTATGGGCCTAGTTATTAATTAGTGAGGTGAGTATTAGGTAGTGAATGGTGATGCTGTAGAGACAGAATTTCTGTAGCCACGCTGGATCAAATCTCTGGCAGCAGAGTTCGGTTACTATGGTAATTGACATGTTACATAGTAATTACATAGGATGCATGTCTAAAACATGTTGTTAATTTTGTTCTTTTGTTGTATGTAGTCGAAAGGATTTTTCCTGCAGTGTGAAAAATTCCTGGTTGTTTGCCTGCAAAAGAGTAGTGTGACTAGAAGAGTTACACAGTGCATTTGTTCTGTTTCAACATTGTGGTATAGAATATATCGCAAAGTGTTGTGGATGTACAACACAAGTTTAGGGAACTTAGTTGGGACTGGTTGAATGTAATAGTGAGGATTGTCTATGAAATCGTAGCATTAAGCATAGGGACCTGGTGAGCCCGCTTTAAAACTTTTTGTGAAAAGAGTAATAGATTTGTCTGAGCTTGAGAGAAGGGTAAGATGGCGTCGTCTATTCTTATTAACGTTTGACGATTTCTGTGGTTGGTTAAAGTCCTGCCAAGTTTTCGTTTGTGCGTGATTAGGGTTTCCGTGTTGAATGTGTGAGTGATTTTGTGAAATTAGCGTTGTCTATTTCATGCGAAAGGGATTCTAAAGGTCTGTAAAACTATCTCTTTATTTAGTGAAACAGGCAGGTGGTTTGTTTATTTGTAGTTACTAATTGAAATTCATTGGAAAAGCTTTGATTAAAATGGCGCAGTGAAAATTTTTTGTGAAGGAGGGGTGAGTTTACGGAGTAACACACAGTGAAGCTGCAGCGGCAGTGTACGTCATTTCAGTTCGCGCTGTGATTGGCTGACATACGTCACAGCAAGCGTCACGTGAACCAATCAGTGCGATTGGTTCACTTGACAGTGACGAGCTAACACCAGATTGGTCGGTTCTGAATACTGTATTTCTATTGGTTGAGCAAGGTGGTGACGTAGCTTAACCTGATTGGCTGGTTGGTGTCTTTCGCGCACGGATTGGTTGGAATAGCGGAACACCAGGAAAACATTTTGAAGTCTTCGGAATAAGCGATTTTGATTTTAAAACATGAGTTATTGGTATGATAGTGAGAAAAAGAAGCCTTCATGGTTTCAGAAAGTGAAAAATTTATTTAAACGTGACAAGAAAATTGAAACGCGTGGTGGCAAATTACTTCATAAGTACAAAACACCCGCAGCTTACATGGAAGGAGAATATGGTTATCATACTGTAATTTGGTTTGAAAATTGGATGCATTATACAAAAAATGACGGCGTATTGGCATGGCCGGAGGATGGGTCTTTTAATATGAAAGTTTTGAGAAATCTGAGAGATAAAATGATGGATCTTGTGCCAAAGCCTAGACCTACACAATTTGAGGCTATAGTGGAATGGGAGGTTGAGATGATGGAGCTTGAACGTGAAAGTAAATGTTCAGCACCTAGAAATTCAAAGCAGATTCTAAACAGAGAAACACATGAGGACAAAGTGAGACGCTGGAGAAAAGCAGACATGTATGATGGTCTGTACCCAGTGAGAATAATGATAACCGAAGAACCAGGTCGAAAGAAACTCCAAAAGAAAAGTAGACTTGATGAAGAATTAGATGATGCAGTTTTAGAAGATATTTATTCTACTAAACGCAAACCACCACCTTATCAGGCAGATTCTCAATCTACCCCGAGAGTTTCTACAGGAACTTCTCCAAGTGCTCCTCCTAGGGAAGCTGATGAAGGTTCATCCAGATTTTTAAAATTACCTGAAAGAGTAGGGTTAATAAATAATTCTAGTACACCTAGAGAAAATAGAATTCCAGAACGGAGAAATAATTTCCCAAGTAATCAAGAAAGAACTCTTGCTGATATGCCAGAAATTTCAAGTTATAACAGAGCAAAGGAAGATTTGATTCAACAATTAACAAAAAGCATGGAAGCAGTGACGGTACCAGTAACAATTGGTCCTGTTGTACCAGTTTTTGATCAGGGAGAAAATAGACACTCTGCCTTGACAGTTCCACTAAATGCGGAAATTCAAAAAGTGGCTGAGAAATTTTATTCAGAACTTTCAGAAATTCATAGAGAAAAATCTATGATGCCAAATTTAACTTTAAATCAAAGTTTAATCGGTTCTCAGACACCATCTGTTGCAGAATCAGATCCAGGCCCTTCAGAAAGAAGTCTAAATAGAATCGATTTAACGCAAAATGCATTGTCACCAGAAGCACCTGAATTTAAAAAGCTTGATGTTGCAAAATTAAAGGCTGATTTGGAGGAATTCATTATTGGCACAATTGGTACTGACAGTCTGAAATTGTATCAGGATGATGAACTTCTTTTTATCTGTAAAAGCATCCAGTGGAAAACGAAAAACAGGTATGAGCAACTGGAAGAAATGGCTGCTGAATTAGAAATTGATTTGAGCAAACAGAAACATTTGCAGAAACATTATAGAGTGGATTTTTCTGAAAAAGATATTGATAATCTCAATATTGCAGGACGAATGACCCATATTAAAGAATTAATAGTTTTTCTTAAAAGATTAGGTGAATTAGGCAAATGGAGAATAAAATGGTCAAAGAATAAAGAACAGGACAAAAGAGTCAGAGGTGAAACAGTTTCAGAATTTCCAATGAGGGAAATAGCAGGAGGAGGGTATGTGCATGTCCCCTGGTCAAGACAAGATATTCTATTGTTTACCAACGATTTTCCTAGGCTGAGAGAGAAGCCTGTTGAATGGTACCGACAGGTAGACAGATTTATTAAGGTGTCAAAAGTTCTGTGGATTGATCTGGATGGATTCTTTGACATTGTTGTCCCATCAGATCTTTGGACAGAATGTAAAATTTCTGTGGATTGGCCAAAAGAAGAACCTGCCTGAGACACAATAACAGGTGCCCCATCGAAAGATGTCATGGATGTATATAATAAAGTAATTTATTGGCTGAAAGGAAAAATTCCCCCGAAAGAAGTAGACTGGGTTAAAATTGACAGAACAAATCAAGAGCCAAAAGAATCAGTACATTCATTTTATGAAAGATTGCTATTAGTCTTTAAACAGTAGGGATCACTGACAGAATTTCGACCTCATAAATATCGACCTACAAGAATATCGAGTCAACAATATCGAGGGCAAAAATATCGACATCCTATCTACAACATGGTAAGTACAAAAATATCGAAAAAATAATATAGATGTTAAAAATATCGATGTTAAAAATATCGATTTTTTTTCTTTTACTATATAAATGTAAAATTAAGTATATAACACTAATAAATAAAATATACATATTTAAAAGTATCTAATAATGTTTAAAATTAATAAATAATACATATATATTAATAATACATTAATTAAAGATATACAGTAAATATATAATATATATGTACTGAACAATAAGTATTAATAATTATTTTACTAATTTATAAATTAATGAAATATATTCTAATTTACTAATACATTTACAAACATAAAACAATAAAATAAATAAAAAGTAAGTAATATAAAAAATAAAATAAACATTTGATATTTTAACAATTAATTATATAAAACGTTGGATAGCGTAAGGGTAAAAATTACTATTCCTACTCCAGAGAGTGCAACAGTAGGGAAAGCGTTTGATAGCGTAGGGATACAATTACTATTCCCACTCCAGAGAGTGCAACAGTAGGGAAAACTGACCCAGAACCCAAAAAATACCCCTTTACCCAAGAACTGAAAACTGACCCTGAACCCTAAAAATACCCCTTTACCCAAAAACTGAAAACTGACCCTGAACCCTAAAAATACCCCTTTACCCAAAAACTGAAAACTGACCCTAAACCCTAAAAATACCCCTTTACCCAAAAACTGAAAACTGACCTTGAACCCAAAAAATACCCCTTTACCCAAGAACTGAAAACTGACCCTGAACCCTAAAAATACCCCTTTACCCAAAAACTGAAAACTGACCCTGAACCCTAAAAATACCCCTTTACCCAAAAACTGAAAACTGACCCTAAACCCTAAAAATACGCCTTTAACCAAAAACTGAAAACTGACACTGAACCCTAAAAATACCCCTTTACCCAAGAACTGAAAACTGACCCTGAACCCTAAAAATACCCCTTTACCCAAAAACTGAAAACTGACCCTGAACCCTAAAAATACCCCTTTACCCAAGAACTGAAAACTGACCCTGAACCCTAAAAAAAACCCTTTACCCAAAAACCCAAAACTGACCCTGAACACTAAAAATACCCCTTTACCCAAAAACCCAAAACTGACCCTGAACCCTAAAAATACTCCTTTACCCAAACTTAATTAATATTATTTAATTAGCAATTAATTATTAATTAACAATAACAATAAAGTAAATATATTAGCACATTAGCTGTAATTAATATAATTTAATAATTAATATCATTTTTCCCCAATTAATTAATTAACAGTTACTAAAAATTATATATATAAATAAATTACTCTAATTAATGTAATTAACTAATTAATATTATTTAATTACCAATTAATTACTAATTTAAAATATGTACAAAATTATATTAATTAACTAATTAATATTAATTATTTGCCAATTAATTAATTATAAATATTTGAAAACATATATTAATTAATTAATTATTATTAAATTACTCCCCACCCTTTTCCCCTATAAACCCACATCCCGCTACAGAACATATATATCAATTAATCAATTAATTTTTTTTCCAATTAATCAATATTAATTAGCAATTAATTATAATTAATTAATTAATCCTACTATTTATTAATCAACTTACCATAATTAAATTACTTCCCACCCTATTCCCCTATAAACCCACAACCCGCTACAGAACATAAATATCAATTAATAAATTAATTAAAATTATTTTCCTATTATTTTCAAATAATTACCAATTAATTATAATTTATTAATAAATCCTACTAATTAATAATCAATTTACCATAATTAAATTACTTCCCACCCTATTCCCCTATAAACCCACAACCCGCTCCGGTACTAAAACATAAAATTTACTTATAAATTTATTTATTATTATATAAAATTTATACACATATAATAGTAATTATTTTAAATACTTAAATTAAACATATAACACATACATAATAAAAAACTATAAAATAATACAAATATCGATATTAGTGTCATCGAAATTAGTAACATCGATATATATGCTATCGATATTACTAACTTCGATATTACTTACATCGATATTAAGTATTTCGATATTACTTACCTTGGGTCGATATATTCTGTCCTACGATATTCTTGCCTTCGATATTATGCTCCTTCGATATTACAGACTCGATATTATGGTAGGTTGATATTTCCTACTCGATATTTTGACTGTGTACCAAACAGTACAGTGGCTATGAAAAATTAAGTGAAAAGGACATGAGCCACTTTATTTACAGATTTGTCTACGGCCTGAGACCTGAAATTGGTGAAATGATTAAAAATGGAATTGTGTGCTGGCAATCACTTTCAGTTGATGACATCCTGAGAAAGGCAAAATATTGCAGTGATGAGATAGATGCAAAGCAAAAGAATCTTAAGGAAAAAGCAATGTGGGCACAAGTGAAGGTAGCTGAGCAACAGCAGATGGCTTTTGAAAATAAAAATGTGCAACAGAATCAAGGGAAATTTAAGAATAATTTTAACAATAAGCCTAAATTTAATGTAAATGTTGATGAGCTGAAACAGAAACTCCCATGTTTTAATTGCGGCGAGATTGGACACTGGAAGCGTGAGTGTAAAAACCCGCCCAGAAATTTTTAAAATACTTCATTGAATTCACAGATACAGAGTGAGTTAAATCAGCAGCAACAGCAACAGCTACAGCAGCAGTTAAACGAGTTAAGTCAGCAGCGACAGCTACAGCGACAGGTAGCGAATCAGCAGAGCCAGATCTAACAGAGCCAGTTTCAGCAGAGTCAAATTCAGCAGAGCCAGATACCACAAGCACCATTTCTCAACAGTGTAAATGCTCAAAGGGTTACACCAGAAACAGGTTTCTGTGGAGGTAATCAGGTAAATAATGTGTCAAAAATGAACATGTCAAATGCATCACAACAATTTTGGTTGAAAAACAAGGAAGAGAGTGATTCTTCAGAAGATTACACATGACAGTGCCTGAGAGAGGAGGAAGAGTGTGTGCTTGGACCCACTCTTGAGGTAGATCAATCTGGTCCATTTGTTAATGGTAAAGTGAATGATGTTGATGTCACTTTTCTTGTGGACACAGGTGCTACCCGTTCTACTGTTAGATCAACAGAAATAGAAAACCTTCCTCTCTCTGGTGAGACTATCCAAGTTGTAGGTGTAGCAAATCAGCAAATTAAAACAAATTTGACAGAGCCTGTAAAAGTTGAGATTGGAAATTACAAGGATAAACACAGGTTTCTAGTTTGTGACAGCAGTCCTGTAAATCTGTTGGGTTGTGATATATTGTGCAAGATGAATTGCAAAATATATTGCTTACCAGATGGCATTGAGTTACAAACATCAGAAGTAGATGGTCTTTACAAATTGACAATGTTAATGGTTGAAGAAAATAAATTATTATTTCCTGTCTTTGACAAAAATGATTTGCCAGAAGAGCTCAAAGAGCCAGTCAAACCAGAAATTTGGGACCGAACTGGAAATGATATGGGTCTTATGAAAAATGTGGATCCAGTTAAAATAACTGTAAAACAAGGAATAGATTTCCCAAATGTTCCTCAATATAAAATGAAAGCTGAGACAATTGAAGGTTTGATTCCAGTGATTGAAAAATTCATAAGTCAAGGAGTATTAAAAGAGATTGAGAGTAGCCCATGTAATTCAACGATTATGGGTATCAAAAAGCCAAATAGAACTTACAGAATTGTTAAAGATTTAAGGAAAATTAACCAAATTGTTGTTCCATGTTGTCCAATTGTTCCAAACCCTGCGGTAATTCTTTATCAGATTCCGCACGCTGCAGAATGGTATACGGTCATTGACCTTTGTAATGCCTTCTTTACAGTTCCACTGCATCCAGAGAGCCAGCACATTTTTGCATTTAGGTTCCAGAATCGCATTTTAGCATGGTGTCGTATCCCACAGGGGTATACTGAGAGCCCATCTATCTTTAATCAGTTGTTAAAGAAATCCCTGGAAGATCTAATTTTACCTGGAAACTCGACATTAGTTCAATACATTGATGATTTGCTTGTGGCAGCAAAGACACTAGAAAATTGTGTAACTGACACCATTACCCTTTTAAACAGATTAGCAGATGAGGGTCATAAAGTGTCACCTGCGAAATTACAATTTTGCAAACAGGAGGTAAAGTATCTTGGTCACAGAATTGCAAAGGGAACCAGACAAGTGACTATTGAAAGAATTAAAATGATTCGAGCAATACAACCCCCGACAACACAAAGACAGGTCAGAATGTTTCTGGGAATGGTTGGATACTGTCGTCAATGGATTAGTGGATTTTCGGTAATTGCGAAACCACTGCAAAGACTGACAAAAGCAGACATGAAAGATCCAATCAGATTGTCAAAAATTGAATTAGAAGCATTTGAACAGTTAATAAGAAGCTTATGTGAAGCTCCAGCTTTGGGGATGCCAGATTATGAGAAAGAGTTTGAATTGTACTGCAGTGAAAGGGAAGGTTGTGCACTGTCAGTCCTGATCCAGAGACATGGAAAACTGAGAAAGCCAATTGCTTATTTCTCAGCTGTTTTGGACCCTGTTGCAAAAGCTTTGCCAGGTTGCTTAAAAGCAGTGGCTGCAACAAGTGTAAGTCTTGAACAAAGTGAGGGTATCATTATGGGATTTCCTGTAAAAGTATATGTACCTCATTCAGTTGAAATTCTTCTTACCAGAAGCAAAACTCAGCACCTAACCAGTAATAGATTGACAAAATATGATAAAACAATTCTGGGATCAGATAATGTTTCTATTGCAAGATGTGTGAATTTAAATCCTTCCACATTATTGCCGGATGGTGTTGTTACTGAGGTTAATAACGAAACTGACATTGATCATGAGTGCCTGGATGTTGTAGATTACTGCACTAAACCTCGACAGGACATAAAAGATGTTCCTCTTTCTGAATCTGATTTGGTTTACTTTGTTGATGGTTCCTGTCTAAGAATGGACAAAGGAATTCTGAGAGCAGCATACTCGGTATGTACAGTTACAGATGTTGTTGAGGGTTCACCTCATGATGGAATTCGTTCAGCCCAAATTGCAGAATTAATTGGTTTAATTCGAGCTTGTCAAAAAGCAGCTGGTAAAAAGGTAACCATAGTGACTGATAGCCAGTATGGTTACGGCGTAGTTCATGACTATGGTCAGCTCTGGTCTCAAAGGGGTTATTTGACCTCTGCGGGAACGCCAATCAGAAATGCAAAATTAATCGAAAGATTGATTGATGGCATTCAGTTACCAGAACAAATTGCTGTTGTAAAATGTGCAGCTCATAAAAAAGGTGAGGATTACATTACCAAAGGTAACGCTTAAGCAGATGAGATCGCAAAGTATTGTGCAAAGAATAATTATTCAATCAATCGGAAAAAGACAAAAGTCACATGTTGAACTCTCTCATGCTAATATCTGTAGTGGAAACATGGCAGGGAGTAAAAGAATTACAAGATGAGGCAGATGAAGAAGAGAAAAACACATGTTTAAAAGCAGAGTGCAGACAGCAAGAGGAAGATGGAGTTTGGGCCTACAAAGATGGCAGACCAGTAATGCCAAATTGTATGATTGCTGACATGGCACGGATGTACCATGGTCCAGGGCATTTAGGGAGAGATTCCATGATTAGACTATTCAGAGAAACATGGTTCATTCCAAAATTCAGAATCATAGCAGAGTCACTTTGCCAAAGATGTTTGACCTGTCAACAAATGAATCCGAACAGGAAAACTGTTGTAAGTTTGGGAACCATAGGACGGGAGGATGGTCCTTTTACCAGGTTACAGATGGATTTCATTGACATGCCAAAGCACAAAAAGCTCAAATATGTGCTTGTGTTTGTTTGTCTGTTTTCAAGATGGGTGGAAGCTTTCCCAACTCGTCATAATGACTCAATCACTCTGGCAAAATTACTTTTGAGAGAGATCATACCTAGATATGGCTTTCCGGTAACTATTGAAAGTGATCGCGGAACGCATTTTGAAAACAGATTGTTAAAACTGATTTGCGAAGCTTTAAACATTGAACAGAAGTTACACTGTGCATACAGACCAGAAGCATCAGGTGTTGTTGAGCAAATAACTGGTACAATCAAAAACAGAATTTCAAAAATGTGTCTAGCCACAGGAGTGAAATGGACAGATGCTCTTCCACTTGTTCTGATGTCTTTGAGAAGTACTCCAGAGAAAAAGACAGGCCTTAGTCCCCATGATATTTTAATGGGCAGAGTAATGAGGCAAGCATTTGTTCCAGTTGGCAAGCTTTTGAGTATTAATGATAGTGCAATCATTGAATACTGTCAGAATCTCTCTGATGTAGTTAATTCTGTATTTCACCAGGTGGGAACAGATGTGATTACTAAAGAGAAAGAACAAGCTCATGATCTGTTGCCTGGAGACTGGGTCAGAACCAAAGTTCATCGAAGGAGAAACTGTTTAGTACCTAGATGGCAAAAGGCAAGACAAGTAATTCTTGTCACAACAAATGCTATTAAATGTAGAGGTTTGAAAAGGTGGGTGCATGCAAGTCATACCATTCGTGTACCAACTCCTGATAATTCTGATGAACACAGTGAAACAACAACTGATTCAGATTCAGAAGGAGATCCTGAAGATCCAGAATCTGAATCTGATGATCATCAAGAAAATCAACATCTGGAAAATTTAGATGCGAATCAAGCCTTGAATGAAGAAGATCTTGAAATCGTGACTGAAGATAAAGATGTTGATGAAAGTTTGCTAGAAAAAGAATCTCTGAAAGAAAAAGAAGATTCAGAAGCAGAAGATTCTGAGCAAGACGAAAATCAAATCCAGGAGAGTATTGAAAGGCAAAGGAGTAGCTCTGTGAGCAGGAGCAAGAATTCTGAAACTGGGAAGCTAAAGGTGATCCCTGAAGAAGAGGAAGAATTACCAAGTACCAGCTGTAAGGATGATGTTCCTAATGGAGTGAAGTTGCCGAGTAAAGAAGTTCCTAGGTACAGATTTGAAGTCTCAGAAATAGATACAGATGCGAGTGATGAAGAATCTGAAGTAAGAAAATTCAGAAATAGATCTTGGAAAACTGAATCAAATGAAACTGTTCCGAAGAAGAAGATCTTGAGAAGAGGAGATATATGGCCAAAAGTTAATTTGAAATTCAAATTAGTTAAGAAATCTAAAGAACAGATCAACGAGGTTTCTAGTCAGGGAGGTGACTCTGATAAGAAAAACGAGAAAAATAAGAAAATAGAAGTAATCACGCGTAAGACAAAAAGAGTGATTAAACCGAATCAAAAATATAAGTCCCCAGAGTGGACATATATTATTATCCCGCCAATTGTTGAGGTAGCGAGCAGCAGTCAAGAGGATGTGGAAGAAGCTAGTGATAAGGATTGAAGTTGTTTAAAAATAAGATAAGGGTTTGTAGTTCATGGCATAAGGCTGAAGAAAATGTGTTAGGTGACACAAGGTCGAAGAATTTGTGTTAGTTGAAAAACACACGTTCATGTGACGCAAGGTCGAAGAAAAGCTGTTTTAGGGTTTCTTTTTAAAAAAAGATTTTAATAGGGGGATATTTTAGTTTTAGTTTTAGTTTAGGTTTTATAACTTACATTATTTTAAAATTTTTGTTGATTTTTGTTTATTCATTTTAAAATGCCAAGCTCTGAAACTTCGAGGTGTTTTGAGAAGATGTTGCAAAATGTCTTCAATTTGTGTGGTTCTTTTAATCCTGGTTTGGTTAATTTTAGCTGTAGTATAAGATTTTGATGAGATTTTTGCAAACCTCAAAGTTGTAAATAGCTTGAATAAAGTTAAGCCTGCGAAGCAGATGAGGGAATTCTTTTTTGGTAACTAATGAACTTAATTATGAATATGCCTATAGAAATAATTTAACATGCAAAATGAGAGCTGAGGAAAAGACTTTCCTAAACATGGTTGAGGAGAGAAGGGCAATCTACAAGAGAAATGAGATGCTTAAACATGCTAAGTGTAAGTTCTGGCAGATGGAGGATGCTAAACTTAATGGTGTTAACACAAATGCAGCTATTCATATTGACGAACCAGTTAGTGGAAAATTTTGTATTAGAAGAGATAACACATTATATGATAACTTTTTTGTTGGTGCTAGTCAATGTGAGGATACTTATCGTATTATAGGGGGATGGGGATTTAAGGGTGGCAGAGATCCAATTTTTCCTGGAATTTATTTTATTTGTGGCAACAAGGCATATTTTAGCCTCCCAGACCATTGGTATGGGACGTGCTACCTTGGATTAGTTTTTCCAAAGATTTTTCATGTTGATAGAAATGAGAAAGGAACCTTTGAATTTGGTGACCACCTGAACAGATTCAAGAGAGAAAGTTTTTCAGAAGTCATGGGAGACATTTTTGGTGCAATCATTCCTATGGTTGGAATAACCATGAATTCAATCAAGATTAGAAAGGTTTCCACAATTGTGGACAGATTGTCAACTGATACTGCAAGTGGTTTTCAATTATTTAACACAGAACTTGTTGCTACCAGAAGCATGGTTATGCAGAATCGTCTTGCTTTAGACATTCTGCTTTCAAAGGAGGGAGGAGTCTGTGGGGTTTTACATGTCCAGCATTGCTGTACTTATATTCCAGACAAGAGTCGGAATATTGAGTCGCTTATTAAAAACATAACCGAATTTCATGAGGAAATAGAACCTCTGGAGGAAGAAAGTTTTACTGAACGAATAGGCAAAAGGATTGAGGCAATTAAAGAGTGGTTTTCAGAGATTGGTGGTTCAATCATCGGCAAAGTGCTCTGTCCAGTAATTGTCATCATTATGGTAATACTGCTGCTAAAAATTAGTTGCATGATTCACAAAAGAAAGAAGCATCAGAAGGAAAAGAGGAGGATTTATAAACTTAGAAAGGAACAAGAGCAGGAATATGAGTTAGAAGAGATGCGAAGAGCTCAGTTTGAAAGTATCGGGCAAACAGCAGAGACAGGGGTTTAGGGAGACTAATACTGAAAGAACTCAAAATGTGACGTCTCTAAATTGGGTTCAAAATTTTCTAAATTTTGGGTGTTGTTTGGTGATTTTGAAATCACCAGATGAGGGAGTTGATGGAGCGAGCTTCAGAAATTATTTTATTCTGGCTCGTGAAATTAAATCTCTTGTAACATGAACTAATATATTAATGAGTTATTGCACGATTTGATGTACTAAACCAATGTAGATTAAAATTCTTCATTGCAGTACACGCGGGACTAATGTTAATGTGCTCATGTTGCATTTGCAAGTATGTTTTATAATACATAACTAATGTTGTTTTGTTTGTCCTATTGTCTTTGTCATCACTAATGCGGCTGATTAATTAATGGCATGTGCTTAGTTTATATGTGCTATTGTATTTTGTTATGTTTTTGGTTATGTTGTGTTTGGTGTTGTGTCTGTCTATCTTTTTATCTTTTCAGATTTATGAAGAAATCCTGTTGGACATTTTGAAGAATGGTAGATTTTAAATGTGCTGCTTTACTTGTTTGCTTTTGCTAGGTGACATATATTAATGGGTTAATGTTAGCAATGGAACGTGGGTAACAGAAGGGTTTTACAATTGCTTGAATTAATTACTCTTTTGTGTTTGTTTAAATACTAGCCCGAGTAAAAGGCTTAAGGCCTAGTTCTGGAGAATCTCGCTTAGCCTGACTGAAAGGAGCCAAGCACAGCCATGTTGAAGCTTTTTCGTAGAACATTTTCTTGAAATAAACAGAAGCTCAAACAAAGACTCTTGTGCTAGGATGTGCTCCGAAAAGTTATTCTTTCAAGGCCGAGGAAGCGACCAGAGGCAGTTTGGCCAAGTCCTGGAGGAAATGTGAACTTTTAGTATAATGTTTCTATTCCACGGAAGCTGGTGTCGCTTCATGTCAATGAACAATGAATAAATGACGTTATGACATTTGGAAGCGGTGGCTTCTCGATGGTCTGACAGACAGCAACCAATCAGGTTGCCGTAAGCCTTTAAAAGTATATCGTTTAGTTAGATTAGTGAGTTAGAAAAAGTATAAGAACTGAGCCCTTTGAGGGGAGCGGGGCTGACTGTTCCTGAGGTCGAAGTGCTGTCCGTTTTTCCTTGGACACGTAAGGCGTATGCAAAAATTATATGTCTTTCTTTGCAGGTCAGAAAGCTAACTTTAGGGAATTAGGGTTAATGTTTAGTTTAATTCATTAAATTTTGAGCAATTTTGGAGTGCCAGACCTTTGTGCCAATAAACTAAGATGATACTGATTTAATAAAAATGATTCTTAATAAAAGTGCTATTAATGAGATTGAAACTAAAACTCTGAACTTTTAAAAAATAAAAGACTTAAAACGTCAAGCTGGTCTTGATTAATTTAGTCGTTACCATCAGTAGATTTCATCGGCCAAAGTGGTCTAGTTAAATGTTTTCTCTTATCACTTATGATTAAAAATGTTATACTGCAGTTGTATATAATGTACATATGAGTTTGATAGTGTGATTAATTAGGCCACATGATTCAGCTTCACGATTTTCTGTCTCAGTTCTATGGGCCTAGTTATTAATTAGTGAGGTGAGTATTAGGTAGTGAATGGTGATGCTGTAGAGACAGAATTTCTGTAGCCACGCTGGATCAAATCTCTGGCAGCAGAGTTCGGTTACTATGGTAATTGACATGTTACATAGTAATTACATAGGATGCATGTCTAAAACATGTTGTTAATTTTGTTCTTTTGTTGTATGTAGTCGAAAGGATTTTTCCTGCAGTGTGAAAAATTCCTGGTTGTTTGCCTGCAAAAGAGTAGTGTGACTAGAAGAGTTACACAGTGCATTTGTTCTGTTTCAACATTGTGGTATAGAATATATCGCAAAGTGTTGTGGATGTACAACACAAGTTTAGGGAACTTAGTTGGGACTGGTTGAATGTAATAGTGAGGATTGTCTATGAAATCGTAGCATTAAGCATAGGGACCTGGTGAGCCCGCTTTAAAACTTTTTGTGAAAAGAGTAATAGATTTGTCTGAGCTTGAGAGAAGGGTAAGATGGCGTCGTCTATTCTTATTAACGTTTGACGATTTCTGTGGTTGGTTAAAGTCCTGCCAAGTTTTCGTTTGTGCGTGATTAGGGTTTCCGTGTTGAATGTGTGAGTGATTTTGTGAAATTAGCGTTGTCTATTTCATGCGAAAGGGATTCTAAATGTCTGTAAAACTATCTCTTTATTTAATGAAACAGGCAGGTGGTTTGTTTATTTGTAGTTACTAATTGAAATTCATTGGAAAAGCTTTGATTAAAATGGCGCAGTGAAAATTTTTTGTGAAGGAGGGGTGAGTTTACGGAGTAACACACAGTGAAGCTGCAGCGGCAGTGTACGTCATTTCAGCTCGCGCTGTGATTGGCTGACATACGTCACAGCAAGCGTCACGTGAACCAATCAGTGCGATTGGTTCACTTGACAGTGACGAGCTAACACCAGATTGGTCGGTTCTGAATACTGTATTTCTATTGGTTGAGCAAGGTGGTGACGTAGCTTAACCTGATTGGCTGGTTGGTGTCTTTCGCGCACGGATTGGTTGGAATAGCGGAACACCAGGAAAACATTTTGAAGTCTTCGGAATAAGCGATTTTGATTTTAAAACATGAGTTATTGGTATGATAGTGAGAAAAAGAAGCCTTCATGGTTTCAGAAAGTGAAAAATTTATTTAAACGTGACAAGAAAATTGAAACGCGTGGTGGCAAATTACTTCATAAGTACAAAACACCCGCAGCTTACATGGAAGGAGAATATGGTTATCATACTGTAATTTGGTTTGAAAATTGGATGCATTATACAAAAAATGACGGCGTATTGGCATGGCCGGAGGATGGGTCTTTTAATATGAAAGTTTTGAGAAATCTGAGAGAAAAAATGATGGATCTTGTGCCAAAGCCTAGACCTACACAATTTGAGGCTATAGTGGAATGGGAGGTTGAGATGATGGAGCTTGAACGTGAAAGTAAATGTTCAGCACCTAGAAATTCAAAGCAGATTCTAAACAGAGAAACACATGAGGACAAAGTGAGACGCTGGAGAAAAGCAGACATGTATGATGGTCTGTACCCAGTGAGAATAATGATAACCGAAGAACCAGGTCGAAAGAAACTCCAAAAGAAAAGTAGACTTGATGAAGAATTAGATGATGCAGTTTTAGAAGATATTTATTCTACTAAACGCAAACCACCACCTTATCAGGCAGATTCTCAATCTACCCCGAGAGTTTCTACAGGAACTTCTCCAAGTGCTCCTCCTAGGGAAGCTGATGAAGGTTCATCCAGATTTTTAAAATTACCTGAAAGAGTAGGGTTAATAAATAATTCTAGTACACCTAGAGAAAATAGAATTCCAGAACGGAGAAATAATTTCCCAAGTAATCAAGAAAGAACTCTTGCTGATATGCCAGAAATTTCAAGTTATAACAGAGCAAAGGAAGATTTGATTCAACAATTAACAAAAAGCATGGAAGCAGTGACGGTACCAGTAACAATTGGTCCTGTTGTACCAGTTTTTGATCAGGGAGAAAATAGACACTCTGCCTTGACAGTTCCACTAAATGCGGAAATTCAAAAAGTGGCTGAGAAATTTTATTCAGAACTTTCAGAAATTCATAGAGAAAAATCTATGATGCCAAATTTAACTTTAAATCAAAGTTTAATCGGTTCTCAGACACCATCTGTTGCAGAATCAGATCCAGGCCCTTCAGAAAGAAGTCTAAATAGAATCGATTTAACGCAAAATGCATTGTCACCAGAAGCACCTGAATTTAAAAAGCTTGATGTTGCAAAATTAAAGGCTGATTTGGAGGAATTCATTATTGGCACAATTGGTACTGACAGTCTGAAATTGTATCAGGATGATGAACTTCTTTTTATCTGTAAAAGCATCCAGTGGAAAATGAAAAACAGGTATGAGCAACTGGAAGAAATGGCTGCTGAATTAGAAATTGATTTGAGCAAACAGAAACATTTGCAGAAACATTATAGAGTGGATTTTTCTGAAAAAGATATTGATAATCTCAATATTGCAGGACGAATGACCCATATTAAAGAATTAATAGTTTTTCTTAAAAGATTAGGTGAATTAGGCAAATGGAGAATAAAATGGTCAAAGAATAAAGAACAGGACAAAAGAGTCAGAGGTGAAACAGTTTCAGAATTTCCAATGAGGGAAATAGCAGGAGGAGGGTATGTGCATGTCCCCTGGTCAAGACAAGATATTCTATTGTTTACCAACGATTTTCCTAGGCTGAGAGAGAAGCCTGTTGAATGGTACCGACAGGTAGACAGATTTATTAAGGTGTCAAAAGTTCTGTGGATTGATCTGGATGGATTCTTTGACATTGTTGTCCCATCAGATCTTTGGACAGAATGTAAAATTTCTGTGGATTGGCCAAAAGAAGAACCTGCCTGAGACACAATAACAGGTGCCCCATCGAAAGATGTCATGGATGTATATAATAAAGTAATTTATTGGCTGAAAGGAAAAATTCCCCCGAAAGAAGTAGACTGGGTTAAAATTGACAGAACAAATCAAGAGCCAAAAGAATGAGTACATTCATTTTATGAAAGATTGCTATTAGTCTTTAAACAGTAGGGATCACTGACAGAATTTCGACCTCATAAATATCGACCTACAAGAATATCGAGTCAACAATATCGAGGGCAAAAATATCGACATCCTATCTACAACATGGTAAGTACAAAAATATCGAAAAAATAATATAGATGTTAAAAATATCGATGTTAAAAATATCGATTTTTTTTCTTTTACTATATAAATGTAAAATTAAGTATATAACACTAATAAATAAAATATACAAATTTAAAAGTATCTAATAATGTTTAAAATTAATAAATAATACATATATATTAATAATACATTAATTAAAGATATACAGTAAATATATAATATATATGTACTGAACAATAAGTATTAATAATTATTTTACTAATTTATAAATTAATGAAATATATTCTAATTTACTAATACATTTACAAACATAAAACAATAAAATAAATAAAAAGTAAGTAATATAAAAAATAAAATAAACATTTGATATTTTAACAATTAATTATATAAAACGTTGGATAGCGTAAGGGTAAAAATTACTATTCCTACTCCAGAGAGTGCAACAGTAGGGAAAGCGTTTGATAGCGTAGGGATACAATTACTATTCCCACTCCAGAGAGTGCAACAGTAGGGAAAACTGACCCAGAACCCAAAAAACACCCCTTTACCCAAGAACTGAAAACTGACCCTGAACCCTAAAAATACCCCTTTACCCAAAAACTGAAAACTGACCCTGAACCCTAAAAATACCCCTTTACCCAAAAACTGAAAACTGACCCTAAACCCTAAAAATACCCCTTTACCCAAAAACTGAAAACTGACCTTGAACCCAAAAAATACCCCTTTACCCAAGAACTGAAAACTGACCCTGAACCCTAAAAATACCCCTTTACCCAAAAACTGAAAACTGACCCTGAACCCTAAAAATACCCCTTTACCCAAAAACTGAAAACTGACCCTAAACCCTAAAAATACGCCTTTAACCAAAAACTGAAAACTGACCCTGAACCCTAAAAATACCCCTTTACCCAAGAACTGAAAACTGACCCTGAACCCTAAAAATACCCCTTTACCCAAAAACTGAAAACTGACCCTGAACCCTAAAAATACCCCTTTACCCAAGAACTGAAAACTGACCCTGAACCCTAAAAAAAACCCTTTACCCAAAAACCCACTACTGACCCTGAACACTAAAAATACCCCTTTACCCAAAAACCCAAAACTGACCCTGAACCCTAAAAATACTCCTTTACCCAAACTTAATTAATATTATTTAATTAGCAATTAATTATTAATTAACAATAACAATAAAGTAAATATATTAGCACATTAGCTGTAATTAATATAATTTAATAATTAATATCATTTTCCCCCAATTAATTAATTAACAGTTACTAAAAATTATATATATAAATAAATTACTCTAATTAATGTAATTAACTAATTAATATTATTTAATTACCAATTAATTACTCATTTAAAATATGTACAAAATTATATTAATTAACTAATTAATATTAATTATTTGCCAATTAAATAATTATAAATATTTGAAAACATATATTAATTAATTAATTATTATTAAATTACTCCCCACCCTTTTCCCCTATAAACCCACATCCCGCTACAGAACATATATATCAATTAATCAATTAATTTTTTTTCCAATTAATCAATATTAATTAGCAATTAATTATAATTAATTAATTAATCCTACTATTTATTAATCAACTTACCATAATTAAATTACTTCCCACCCTATTCCCCTATAAACCCACAACCCGCTACAGAACATAAATATCAATTAATAAATTAATTAAAATTATTTTCCTATTATTTTCAAATAATTACCAATTAATTATAATTTATTAATAAATCCTACTAATTAATAATCAATTTACCATAATTAAATTACTTCCCACCCTATTCCCCTATAAACCCACAACCCGCTCCGGTACTAAAACATAAAATTTACTTATAAATGTATTTATTATTATATAAAATGTATACACATATAATAGTAATTATTTTAAATACTTAAATTAAACATATAACACATACATAATAAAAAACTATAAAATAATACAAATATCGATATTAGTGTCATCGAAATTAGTAACATCGATATATATGCTATCGATATTACTAACTTCGATATTACTTACATCGATATTAAGTATTTCGATATTACTTACCTTGGGTCGATATATTCTGTCCTACGATATTCTTGCCTTCGATATTATGCTCCTTCGATATTACAGACTCGATATTATGGTAGGTTGATATTTCCTACTCGATATTTTGACTGTGTACCAAACAGTACAGTGGCTATGAAAAATTAAGTGAAAAGGACATGAGCCACTTTATTTACAGATTTGTCTACGGCCTGAGACCTGAAATTGGTGAAATGATTAAAAATGGAATTGTGTGCTGGCAATCACTTTCAGTTGATGACATCCTGAGAAAGGCAAAATATTGCAGTGATGAGATAGATGCAAAGCAAAAGAATCTTAAGGAAAAAGCAATGTGGGCACAAGTGAAGGTAGCTGAGCAACAGCAGATGGCTTTTGAAAATAAAAATGTGCAACAGAATCAAGGGAAATTTAAGAATAATTTTAACAATAAGCCTAAATTTAATGTAAATGTTGATGAGCTGAAACAGAAGCTCCCATGTTTTAATTGCGGCGAGATTGGACACTGGAAGCGTGAGTGTAAAAACCCGCCCAGAAATTTTTAAAATACTTCATTGAATTCACAGATACAGAGTGAGTTAAATCAGCAGCAACAGCAACAGCTACAGCAGCAGTTAAACAAGTTAAGTCAGCAGCGACAGCTACAGCGACAGGTAGCGAATCAGCAGAGCCAGATCTAACAGAGCCAGTTTCAGCAGAGTCAAATTCAGCAGAGCCAGATACCACAAGCACCATTTCCTAACAGTGTAAATGCTCAAAGGGTTACACCAGAAACAGGTTTCTGTGGAGGTAATCAGGTAAATAATGTGTCAAAAATGAACATGTCAAATGCATCACAACAATTTTGGTTGAAAAACAAGGAAGAGAGTGATTCTTCAGAAGATTACACATGACAGTGCCTGAGAGAGGAGGAAGAGTGTGTGCTTGGACCCACTCTTGAGGTAGATCAATCTGGTCCATTTGTTAATGGTAAAGTGAATGATGTTGATGTCACTTTTCTTGTGGACACAGGTGCTACCCGTTCTACTGTTAGATCAACAGAAATAGAAAACCTTCCTCTCTCTGGTGAGACTATCCAAGTTGTAGGTGTAGCAAATCAGCAAATTAAAACAAATTTGACAGAGCCTGTAAAAGTTGAGATTGGAAATTACAAGGATAAACACAGGTTTCTAGTTTGTGACAGCAGTCCTGTAAATCTGTTGGGTTGTGATATATTGTGCAAGATGAATTGCAAAATATATTGCTTACCAGATGGCATTGAGTTACAAACATCAGAAGTAGATGGTCTTTACAAATTGACAATGTTAATGGTTGAAGAAGAAAATAAATTATTATTTCCTGTCTTTGACAAAAATGATTTGCCAGAAGAGCTCAAAGAGCCAGTCAAACCAGAAATTTGGGACCGAACTGGAAATGATATGGGTCTTATGAAAAATGTGGATCCAGTTAAAATAACTGTAAAACAAGGAATAGATTTCCCAAATGTTCCTCAATATAAAATGAAAGCTGAGACAATTGAAGGTTTGATTCCAGTGATTGAAAAATTCATAAGTCAAGGAGTATTAAAAGAGATTGAGAGTAGCCCATGTAATTCAACGATTATGGGTATCAAAAAGCCAAATAGAACTTACAGAATTGTTAAAGATTTAAGGAAAATTAACCAAATTGTTGTTCCATGTTGTCCAATTGTTCCAAACCCTGCGGTAATTCTTTATCAGATTCCGCACGCTGCAGAATGGTATACGGTCATTGACCTTTGTAATGCCTTCTTTACAGTTCCACTGCATCCAGAGAGCCAGCACATCTTTGCATTTAGGTTCCAGAATCGCATTTTAGCATGGTGTCGTATCCCACAGGGGTATACTGAGAGCCCATCTATCTTTAATCAGTTGTTAAAGAAATCCCTGGAAGATCTAATTTTACCTGGAAACTCGACATTAGTTCAATACATTGATGATTTGCTTGTGGCAGCAAAGACACTAGAAAATTGTGTAACTGACACCATTACCCTTTTAAACAGATTAGCAGATGAGGGTCATAAAGTGTCACCTGCGAAATTACAATTTTGCAAACAGGAGGTAAAGTATCTTGGTCACAGAATTGCAAAGGGAACCAGACAAGTGACTATTGAAAGAATTAAAATGATTCGAGCAATACAACCCCCGACAACACAAAGACAGGTCAGAATGTTTCTGGGAATGGTTGGATACTGTCGTCAATGGATTAGTGGATTTTCGGTAATTGCGAAACCACTGCAAAGACTGACAAAAGCAGACATGAAAGATCCAATCAGATTGTCAAAAATTGAATTAGAAGCATTTGAACAGTTAATAAGAAGCTTATGTGAAGCTCCAGCTTTAGGGATGCCAGATTATGAGAAAGAGTTTGAATTGTACTGCAGTGAAAGGGAAGGTTGTGCACTGTCAGTCCTGATCCAGAGACATGGAAAACTGAGAAAGCCAATTGCTTATTTCTCAGCTGTTTTGGACCCTGTTGCAAAAGCTTTGCCAGGTTGCTTAAAAGCAGTGGCTGCAACAAGTGTAAGTCTTGAACAAAGTGAGGGTATCATTATGGGATTTCCTGTAAAAGTATATGTACCTCATTCAGTTGAAATTCTTCTTACCAGAAGCAAAACTCAGCACCTAACCAGTAATAGATTGACAAAATATGATAAAACAATTCTGGGATCAGATAATGTTTCTATTGCAAGATGTGTGAATTTAAATCCTTCCACATTATTGCCGGATGGTGTTGTTACTGAGGTTAATAACGAAACTGACATTGATCATGAGTGCCTGGATGTTGTAGATTACTGCACTAAACCTCGACAGGACATAAAAGATGTTCCTCTTTCTGAATCTGATTTGGTTTACTTTGTTGATGGTTCCTGTCTAAGAATGGACAAAGGAATTCTGAGAGCAGCATACTCGGTATGTACAGTTACAGATGTTGTTGAGGGTTCACCTCATGATGGAATTCGTTCAGCCCAAATTGCAGAATTAATTGGTTTAATTCGAGCTTGTCAAAAAGCAGCTGGTAAAAAGGTAACCATAGTGACTGATAGCCAGTATGGTTACGGCGTAGTTCATGACTATGGTCAGCTCTGGTCTCAAAGGGGTTATTTGACCTCTGCGGGAACGCCAATCAGAAATGCAAAATTGATCGAAAGATTGATTGATGGCATTCAGTTACCAGAACAAATTGCTGTTGTAAAATGTGCAGCTCATAAAAAAGGTGAGGATTACATTACCAAAGGTAACGCTTAAGCAGATGAGATCGCAAAGTATTGTGCAAAGAATAATTATTCAATCAATCGGAAAAAGACAAAAGTCACATGTTGAACTCTCTCATGCTAATATCTGTAGTGGAAACATGGCAGGGAGTAAAAGAATTACAAGATGAGGCAGATGAAGAAGAGAAAAACACATGTTTAAAAGCAGAGTGCAGACAGCAAGAGGAAGATGGAGTTTGGGCCTACAAAGATGGCAGACCAGTAATGCCAAATTGTATGATTGCTGACATGGCACGGATGTACCATGGTCCAGGGCATTTAGGGAGAGATTCCATGATTAGACTATTCAGAGAAACATGGTTCATTCCAAAATTCAGAATCATAGCAGAGTCACTTTGTCAAAGATGTTTGACCTGTCAACAAATGAATCCGAACAGGAAAACTGTTGTAAGTTTGGGAACCATAGGACGGGAGGATGGTCCTTTTACCAGGTTACAGATGGATTTCATTGACATGCCAAAGCACAAAAAGCTCAAATATGTGCTTGTGTTTGTTTGTCTGTTTTCAAGATGGGTGGAAGCTTTCCCAACTCGTCATAATGACTCAATCACTCTGGCAAAATTACTTTTGAGAGAGATCATACCTAGATATGGCTTTCCGGTAACTATTGAAAGTGATCGCGGAACGCATTTTGAAAACAGATTGTTAAAACTGATTTGCGAAGCTTTAAACATTGAACAGAAGTTACACTGTGCATACAGACCAGAAGCATCAGGTGTTGTTGAGCAAATAACTGGTACAATCAAAAACAGAATTTCAAAAATGTGTCTAGCCACAGGAGTGAAATGGACAGATGCTCTTCCACTTGTTCTGATGTCTTTGAGAAGTACTCCAGAGAAAAAGACAGGCCTTAGTCCCCATGATATTTTAATGGGCAGAGTAATGAGGCAAGCATTTGTTCCAGTTGGCAAGCTTTTGAGTATTAATGATAGTGCAATCATTGAATACTGTCAGAATCTCTCTGATGTAGTTAATTCTGTATTTCACCAGGTGGGAACAGATGTGATTACTAAAGAGAAAGAACAAGCTCATGATCTGTTGCCTGGAGACTGGGTCAGAACCAAAGTTCATCGAAGGAGAAACTGTTTAGTACCTAGATGGCAAAAGGCAAGACAAGTAATTCTTGTCACAACAAATGCTATTAAATGTAGAGGTTTGAAAAGGTGGGTGCATGCAAGTCATACCATTCGTGTACCAACTCCTGATAATTCTGATGAACACAGTGAAACAACAACTGATTCAGATTCAGAAGGAGATCCTGAAGATCCAGAATCTGATGATCATCAAGAAAATCAACATCTGGAAAATTTAGATGCGAATCAAGCCTTGAATGAAGAAGATCTTGAAATCGTGACTGAAGATAAAGCTGTTGATGAAAGTTTGCTAGAAAAAGAATCTCTGAAAGAAAAAGAAGATTCAGAAGCAGAAGATTCTGAGCAAGACGAAAATCAAATCCAGGAGAGTATTGAAAGGCAAAGGAGTAGCTCTGTGAGCAGGAGCAAGAATTCTGAAACTGGGAAGCTAAAGGTGATCCCTGAAGAAGAGGAAGAATTACCAAGTACCAGCTGTAAGGATGATGTTCCTAATGGAGTGAAGTTGCCGAGTAAAGAAGTTCCTAGGTACAGATTTGAAGTCTCAGAAATAGATACAGATGCGAGTGATGAAGAATCTGAAGTAAGAAAATTCAGAAATAGATCTTGGAAAACTGAATCAAATGAAACTGTTCCGAAGAAGAAGATCTTGAGAAGAGGAGATATATGGCCAAAAGTTAATTTGAAATTCAAATTAGTTAAGAAATCTAAAGAACAGATCAACAAGGTTTCTAGTCAGGGAGGTGACTCTGATAAGAAAAACGAGAAAAATAAGAAAATAGAAGTAATCACGCGTAAGACAAAAAGAGTGATTAAACCGAATCAAAAATATAAGTCCCCAGAGTGGACATATATTATTATCCCGCCAATTGTTGAGGTAGCGAGCAGCAGTCAAGAGGATGTGGAAGAAGCTAGTGATAAGGATTGAAGTTGTTTAAAAATAAGATAAGGGTTTGTAGTTCATGGCATAAGGCTGAAGAAAATGTGTTAGGTGACACAAGGTCGAAGGATTTGTGTTAGTTGAAAAACACACGTTCATGTGACGCAAGGTCGAAGAAAAGCTGTTTTAGGGTTTCTTTTTAAAAAAAGATTTTAATAGGGGGATATTTTAGTTTTAGTTTTAGTTTAGGTTTTATAACTTACATTATTTTAAAATTTTTGTTGATTTTTGTTTATTCATTTTAAAATGCCAAGCTCTGAAACTTCGAGGTGTTTTGAGAAGATGTTGCAAAATGTCTTCAATTTGTGTGGTTCTTTTAATCCTGGTTTGGTTAATTTTAGCTGTAGTATAAGATTTTGATGAGATTTTTGCAAACCTCAAAGTTGTAAATAGCTTGAACAAAGTTAAGCCTGCGAAGCAGATGAGGGAATTCTTTTTTGGTAACTAATGAACTTAATTATGAATATGCCTATAGAAATAATTTAACATGCAAAATGAGAGCTGAGGAAAAGACTTTCCTAAACATGGTTGAGGAGAGAAGGGCAATCTACAAGAGAAATGAGATGCTTAAACATGCTAAGTGTAAGTTCTGGCAGATGGAGGATGCTAAACTTAATGGTGTTAACACAAATGCAGCTATTCATATTGACGAACCAGTTAGTGGAAAATTTTGTATTAGAAGAGATAACACATTATATGATAACTTTTTTGTTGGTGCTAGTCAATGTGAGGATACTTATCGTATTATAGGGGGATGGGGATTTAAGGGTGGCAGAGATCCAATTTTTCCTGGAATTTATTTTATTTGTGGCAACAAGGCATATTTTAGCCTCCCAGACCATTGGTATGGGATGTGCTACCTTGGATTAGTTTTTCCAAAGATTTTTCATGTTGATAGAAATGAGAAAGGAACCTTTGAATTTGGTGACCACCTGAACAGATTCAAGAGAGAAAGTTTTTCAGAAGTCATGGGAGACATTTTTGGTGCAATCATTCCTATGGTTGGAATAACCATGAATTCAATCAAGATTAGAAAGGTTTCCACAATTGTGGACAGATTGTCAACTGATACTGCAAGTGGTTTTCAATTATTTAACACAGAACTTGTTGCTACCAGAAGCATGGTTATGCAGAATCGTCTTGCTTTAGACATTCTGCTTTCAAAGGAGGGAGGAGTCTGTGGGGTTTTACATGTCCAGCATTGCTGTACTTATATTCCAGACAAGAGTCGGAATATTGAGTCGCTTATTAAAAACATAACCGAATTTCATGAGGAAATAGAACCTCTGGAGGAAGAAAGTTTTACTGAACGAATAGGCAAAAGGATTGAGGCAATTAAAGAGTGGTTTTCAGAGATTGGTGGTTCAATCATCGGCAAAGTGCTCTGTCCAGTAATTGTCATCATTATGGTAATACTGCTGCTAAAAATTAGTTGCATGATTCACAAAAGAAAGAAGCATCAGAAGGAAAAGAGGAGGATTTATAAACTTAGAAAGGAACAAGAGCAGGAATATGAGTTAGAAGAGATGCGAAGAGCTCAGTTTGAAAGTATCGGGCAAACAGCAGAGACAGGGGTTTAGGGAGACTAATACTGAAAGAACTCAAAATGTGACGTCTCTAAATTGGGTTCAAAAGTTTCTAAATTTTGGGTGTTGTTTGGTGATTTTGAAATCACCAGATGAGGGAGTTGATGGAGCGAGCTTCAGAAATTATTTTATTCTGGCTCGTGAAATTAAATCTCTTGTAACATGAACTAATATATTAATGAGTTATTGCACGATTTGATGTACTAAACCAATGTAGATTAAAATTCTTCATTGCAGTACACGCGGGACTAATGTTAATGTGCTCATGTTGCATTTGCAAGTATGTTTTATAATACATAACTAATGTTGTTTTGTTTGTCCTATTGTCTTTGTCATCACTAATGCGGCTGATTAATTAATGGCATGTGCTTAGTTTATATGTGCTATTGTATTTTGTTATGTTTTTGGTTATGTTGTGTTTGGTGTTGTGTCTGTCTATCTTTTTATCTTTTCAGATTTATGAAGAAATCCTGTTGGACATTTTGAAGAATGGTAGATTTTAAATGTGCTGCTTTACTTGTTTGCTTTTGCTAGGTGACATATATTAATGGGTTAATGTTAGCAATGGAACGTGGGTAACAGAAGGGTTTTACAATTGCTTCCATTAATTACTCTTTTGTGTTTGTTTAAATACTAGCCCGAGTAAAAGGCTTAAGGCCTAGTTCTGGAGAATCTCGCTTAGCCTGACTGAAAGGAGCCAAGCACAGCCATGTTGAAGCTTTTTCGTAGAACATTTTCTTGAAATAAACAGAAGCTCAAACAAAGACTCTTGTGCTAGGATGTGCTCCGAAAAGTTATTCTTTCAAGGCCGAGGAAGCGACCAGAGGCAGTTTGGCCAAGTCCTGGAGGAAATGTGAACTTTTAGTATAATGTTTCTATTCCACGGAAGCTGGTGTCGCTTCGTGTCAATGAACAATGAATAAATGACGTTATGACATTTGGAAGCGGTGGCTTCTCGATGGTCTGACAGACAGCAACCAATCAGGTTGCCGTAAGCCTTTAAAAGTATATCGTTTAGTTAGATTAGTGAGTTAGAAAAAGTATAAGAACTGAGCCCTTTGAGGGGAGCGGGGCTGACTGTTCCTGAGGGCGAAGTGCTGTCCGTTTTTCCTTGGACACGTAAGGCGTATGCAAAAATTATATGTCTTTTTCTTTGCAGGTCAGAAAGCTAACTTTAGGGAATTAGGGTTAATGTTTAGTTTAATTCATTAAATTTTGAGCAATTTTGGAGTGCCAGACCTTTGTGCCAATAAACTAAGATGATACTGATTTAATAAAAATGATTCTTAATAAAAGTGCTATTAATGAGATTGAAACTAAAACTCTGAACTTTTAAAAAATAAAAGACTTAAAACGTCAAGCTGGTCTTGATTAATTTAGTCGTTACCATCAGTAGATTTCATCGGCCAAAGTGGTCTAGTTAAATGTTTTCTCTTATCACTTATGATTAAAAATGTTATACTGCAGTTGTATATAATGTACATATGAGTTTGATAGTGTGATTAATTAGGCCACATGATTCAGCTTCACGATTTTCTGTCTCAGTTCTATGGGCCTAGTTATTAATTAGTGAGGTGAGTATTAGGTAGTGAATGGTGATGCTGTAGAGACAGAATTTCTGTAGCCACGCTGGATCAGCAGCATGGGTGCGGTGCTCGTGACGAGCCCAGTTCGTTGTGAGTCACAGTGGAGCTGTGCTCATGACGAGCTGGGCTCATCAACGACCCCGCCCACTGAATAATTATCCAGCACAGGCGGGGAATCAATCGCGCGTGGGCAGGCAGCGAACGTTATGACAAGCCCAGCTCGTCATCAGCACAGCTACACTGTGATTCATGACAAGCTAGGCTGGTCATGAGCATGGAAGGTGTTAAAGACACAGTGACACAGGAGTAGGTGGGAGTGTGCATGTAGCACATGGGTGGAGGTGGGAGACATAGCAGAGGGCTTAGGGACGAGAGAGCTGCAAATAAAGAAATAAAATAGTCCCCCCCATGAAAATAACTATACAGTAGTCACTCCCTGCTCCTGTGGAAGGCAACCAAAGGCAAAGGGAGGTGGTCCAAACAGGAACACGGCCCGGAAGGAGGACACATCTCGTTCTACACTGTCCCATGAAACTAGATTTCGGCGTCCTCAATACTGTCAACAGTCGCACCCGACTGAGGACTCTCGAGTGTTGGAAGTTACACTCGCTTCACTGGTTCCAGAATATTCACTTGGAACCTCTCAGACGATTGTTATACAAAAGACGTTTGAAGCTCACACATACGCTAGTCACAAGACGTGTATGGAGACCAGTGCCTAATTTTATTCTTATTGATGGTCCCGGGCCCAGCTGGGTAAATCAATCAATCAATCAATCAATCAATCAATCAATGCATTTATATAGCGCGCTACTCACCCGGAGGGTCTCAAGGCGCTTGGGGAGGGGGGGTCCGATACTGCTCGAACAGCCAGGTCTTGAGCTGCTTCCTGATGGCGAGGTGGGCCTGAGTCCGAAGGAGGTGGGTCGGGAGGGAGTTCTACGTCTTGGCGGCCAGGTAGGAGAAGGACCTTCCTCCTGTGGTGGCCCTTCGGATGCGGGGGACGGCGGCGAGGGCGTGGTTGGTCGAACGGAGCTTGCGTGTGGGAGTGTAGAAGCTGAGGCGGCTGTTGAGGTATCTTGGCCCTTGGTTGTGTAGGTCCAGGAGGATGAGGGCCGCAGTCTCACCGTTGTCGAGCAGGGCTCGGATATCATCGGTGGCTGCGATGAGAGCGGTCTCGGTGCTGTGGTTGGCCCTGAAGCCAGACTGCGAGAGGTCGAGGGATCCGTTCGTCTCGAGGAAGGCGGCCAGCTGCTTGTTGATGGTCTTCTCGATGACTTTGGCCGGAAACGGGAGGAGCGAGATGGGGCGGTAGTTTTTGAGGTCGGTGGGGTCTGCTGATGGTTTCTTCAGTAGAGCGCTGAGTTCGGCGTGCTTCCAGCTCTCCGGGAAGGTGGCGGTGTCAAAGGAGGTGTTGATGATGTCCCGCAGGTGGGGTGCGATGACGGCGTCGACTTTGTTGAAGACGTGGTGGGGGCAGGGGTCGGTAGGAGATCCGGAGTGGATGGAGTTCATTGTGCGTTGGGTTTCTTCGGTGTTGATCGGGGTCCAGGCGCAGAGGGTGGTGGTGGGGGGTGCCGGTGCTGTCGTGGGGTGCGTCGGCTGTGTGCTGAAGCTGTTGTGTATGTCTGCGATCTTGTTGTGGAAGTAGGAGGCGAGGGAGTTGCAGAGGTCTTGTGATGGGGTGATGTAGTTGTTTCGGGCGTTGGGGTTGGAGAGCTCTTTGACGATGTTGAAGAGTTCCTTGCCGTTGTGTGCGTTGTTGTCCAGTCGTTCCTTGAATGAGGTTTTCTTGGTGGCGTGGATCAGTCGGTGGTCTTTTCGAGTGGCGAGCTTGAGGGTGGTCATGTGTTCTGGTGTTGGGTTTCTGCGCCAGGTTCTCTCAAGGGCTCGGCAGTTCTTCTTGGAGCTCTTGAGTTCACCAGCAGTCGGAAGTATCACCAGCTGTGCAACCTACCAGTTTGTCTACAGCCCCATCAGCCCTGAGGATTCGCAATAGCGATGAAACACGTGTCGGCTGGCTGTTTACAATAAAGGACTCCAATGGACTACTCCCCTTCTGGAGATTCCTAATCATCCTATGTTGCTTTGTTCTTATTATATTGAATTACTTGTCGTGTTACTCAACAATTTTGTAACTATTTGAGTGCATTGGGTAAACCCCCTTTCAAAGGCAAAGGGATTTACAAGGGAGGTACAAGAGGAACGGTTGACCACTAACAAACACGTATTTTTAAAGGACATTGAAAGAGACAAATGAAAGCAATGGGCAGTCTGAAACCCCATATATAAGTGTATAACAAAGAATATACAAGAGGTCTTGAATGCTCAACCTCATAAGTATATACTAAAGTATATACAAGAGGTCTCAAATGCTTGACTTAAAAATTGTATACCTTGCATAGACCTTGGTCCAAACCGTTGTTAACAGATGACCCCGGTGGATAGTACAGATTGTGAATTGAGCAGACTTTGCAAGGTTCCTTCTTAGGAAATAGGCCCAGGAATGTGCAAAACAATGAATTGCATGAGGGAGAACCAAACGCTCCTGCAACCCTCCCCACACACACCTTCTTCATGATTTTCTCTCGAACCACCACAGGTTGCCGCAGAACTGGCAACTGATTCTTGAGTGGAACCGGGGATGAAGGGGTGTGAGAAGGGATACAGAACCCATCCCTAAAACTGTAGTACAGCATGTGGACATCCTGACCATTTTTATATTTGCTAAGAAGGTGAGTGAGCATGTGGAAGGGAATGGATGATGGGAGTTTGGCAGGATTAGTTTGATTGACACCCTTTAGGGATGGATTGCTCTCTCTGTTTTCCATGCTTCTTAAAGCACTTAGGGGCATATTAACAACAGCCAGCGATAATTATCGCTGGCCGTGCTTAGCGATAATTATATTATCGCAGGCTATCTGTGGTATTTATCGCCCTGGTAGCGTGTAATTAACAACGCGTTACTCAGGGGCGATAAAAATTCCAGAGATAGCGAGGTTATCGCCTTTTTGCAGGTTTTCCAGCAATGTTCCCTGCAAACGGACGACAACCTTGCTGATACGACCCACAGGGTCGTATCAGCATAATCCACCCCCTATGTTAGGGATGACTAAGTCAGGATTTTAGCAGAAGTTAGATTTTTGCGAAAACAGCTGTTTTCGTCAAAATCTAATGTGTGCTAAAATCATGTGGGCTGCCTTGTAAATATTGCGATGTAAACATCAGCGATATTTGCAAGGTAGTTCATCTGGGATACGCCCAGTAACGCCCACATTGCATCTCATTGGAGATGCAAAGGGAGGCGTTGGGAAAAAGGGTGCTAACATGCGATTATGCGATTATGCATGATAGCACCCTCTTGTAAATAGTGGGCTGGTTTTATCTCCGCTTTTTAGGCTTTGTAAGCTAAAATTGGGGAGATAAAACCCTTGTAAATATGCCCCCTCAATCTTTGGGTGTGCTTGGATCCCGCAAAAGGAGTAGAGAGGCTTAAACCTACGTGTCAAACCCTTGCTACATTCTCTCTTGTTGTACTGCTGGCAGGCCAGGTTTTTTGACCCCAAAATGTTTGTCAGACCAAAACAACTGCACAGGCTTTGCAGAGGAGTGCGTCATGTTGCATTCCGCATGTCAAATATTAATTTCCCTTTGGTCCTATGCCATCTCTTGTCTAACAGCTTTCATCTGCCTAAACTTAATGTCATTTTGGTGCCAGGCAGACCCTTGGAACTCCAAGGCTGTCCCATATATCAGGGTCATATAATCAAATAACTGGGGAACCACGGTTGGGCACTTCTCAGTCAAAATTGCCGCATAAATTGAAAACCCTGTCATCCAATTTTTAATGGACCATTCCACCCACACCTTCTCTGGCTTCTGCTCACTCTCCTTCCCTGACCTGGCCATGCCTTAGACCACCCCCCCATTAATTAAGTTAAACAAATTGATAAATTCACCTTAATAAATCTACTCTTTTGTCATGCTGTGCAATATGCAATTGGTGACGGAGGATGGGGGTTCAAAGCCAGAGAAGTGGACATAAAAAATCATGGCTCTCACCATGGGAGGAGACTGTATTGTAACTGCCCCCGGTCTGCACCCACACTTGTGCTGCCGCCCCACTGGACACTTGCTGCTGTATGGCCCACTGGCTGTGTTGGACCCACCCCTCCGACTGCATGGATGGGAACAGAGGGGCCTCAGGTGCCTCCCCCAATGCTGAGGGAGACAGCTGAGAAGAGGTGCCTCCCTACCGTGTGTGTCACTGCCAGGGCCACCGCTACCTGAGGAGAACCCCCGCTCGTCACCGTAGGGAAATTCACAACTATACTCTGACCAACCGTACCCGCGCTTGTGCTGAACACTGGACCCCGAGGTGCCTGGTCCATGAAGCGGGATGCTGGGGATTGGGCAGTTGGCCCACACCTGCAGACACTGTTTGTGTCTGCGCAATGGTTTTGTTTTGCTGCTTGGGTTGCCGGTCCCTATAGCATGTTGGGACCTTTCTCTGCCACTTAGAGGCAGGGGTATTCTGCTGCTGCTCTTTCTTTGGTCCTCTCGCCAACTTCTCAAGTGTCCAGTCCATGCCATGATGCTTCACCGCTTTTCAAAGCTGACCTAGGGCACGGAATGCCTCCTGTGTAACCAGGTTCCCAGTGGAAGAGCGTGCATGCTTTGGCACCATGCTGCCCCTACCCATCGCTCAGGATAACATAGGATGCTTCCTGGCCCAGTGAAAGCTAGCTGAAACAGAGGAAACCACATATTAGAACATTGAAATGTGGAGCACTCCATTGAATACAATGGAGTGCTCCGTGCTTCCATGGGCCAGTAAAGGCCCGCAGAGCAACATTCCAATGTTCTTTTAACAAAGGCCTCTCGGAGCCAAGGGGATTTCAATTCCCTCGGACTCTGAGAACCCTTTGTTTTATTTGTTAGAACATTCTGCCCTCTAGTGGAAGAATGTTCTAATACAAAACCTCAGACACTAAGAGAAGGAACTCCTCCTGTGTCACAAGGGCAGAGAGGAAATCTCTGGTGGTAGTACGTCCTCCTGAGGTAAACTTTAAATCATGCTAAGTACCCCACAATTATTGAGATAACGACTATAACCCTGGTTAAAAGTTGGAAGATGATCATTGAAGCATCCTAGTTGTTACCCACCGGGTTGTGGGAAAGGAAAAAAATCCTTTTATTTTAATTACCCTCATACACCCTAGTGGTGTCAAGCTTCATCATCGGGTCACCCTGTCTCCTAAAGGTCAGGGTGGGCTCCACCGTATTTCAGGGAGCTCTTTGAAGATTTGGCTAGGGGGTCTTTAAATATTAAAACTCCTCAGGCAGTTCCCGGTTTCCCTTTATTCTTGGAACTGACTGGGATATTAACATTTTACAAGCAAATATAGGGTCAGATGGGATATTTGTGGTCCTGCGACCCTAGTGCTGACATGTTTCAGCCTAATTAATTGGCCCAATGTGAGCCCTGGGTTTTCTTCAGGGCAATGAGTGTAGATGTTCCCTCCCTGATGAAGCAGTGAATAACTACCAAGCTTTTACTACTTTGTGAAAACAGGGCAGATAGCTGCTCCTTTGAAAAACATTAGACAAACTAATCTTTAGCTTTCGCGAAAGCCCGGGGACGCAGGACACAGTAAGTTTTGGATGCGGGGCAGGACCCTTGATGATTGTGTGACTAGAGGGCCATCCCTCCCACTGCAACTCCCCGTGAAGTGTTACCTCTCCCAAAATGGGATGAAGGAGAAGGATTAACTGTCACTGGCATTGTTGGCATATTGCCTCTAATACTACCTGTTGACACATAATACCTGTAGGACTTGGCCCATTCCCCAGAAATCTTTCGCTTTTTATTCCTAATTTAGGATGTCCCCCATTGTAACAAAAGTGTATAGGCCTTGTATATTGGAGAAAGCCCTGTGTAATGTTAAAATAATGTTAAGGTGCAGGTGCTTTCTACCCCTAACATGGCTGCCACTGACCCCTGCTACTGCAGCATGGTCTTTGTGGGCACATTCTAGTAGCCAGGAGCTGGCTGGAACCCTACAAACAATGTATCTATAATAGCCTGCCAGCCTGCCCATAGCCAGAATGGTGGAACCTCCTAGAACCTCCTGGGACCTTCTGGAACAGGTGAGGTGACACCAACTGCCACTACCAACTGTCAACTGGCACGATAAAAGGAAAGGGAGGGAGGGGGGCGTGGCTTGGATGCCGAGGAGGTAGGCAGCGTGAGCCCGGAGCTCCGCGCCTGATCCCGAATATCATCCTGATTATCTGCACGGATCCCAGCGAAACTGGGAAAACCCAAAATCTGAAGTCATCACGGAGGGTGCGGCGCTCGCTGCGGACGACCTAAAGCTGTTCCTGGCCCTGAAATTTGACTTTGAAAGTTGGCACCGGGCGTGAGGCCATCGAGCTAAGATGGCGCCCTGAGCCCGAGACAAAGAAACGACGGGAGCACGAGGCCGGACTCTTCTGCTGGCCTGTTACTGGCGGTGTTCGATGGATTGAAAGGCCCCTCTTGACCAACTCGGCGGACACGGGCGAACTTTCCTCAAGCTGATGCGAGCTGTTGGGCATCGTGACCACAATTACGTTCGCGGAAGAAGCGCTAAAATGGCGGCGGCCCTGTGACGACGGTCCCGGCTATCTGAGCACAGACTGGCATCAGAAGGCTCAACGGCGGCAGTGGACCCTAGAGTGCTGCTTTATCTAGAGTGATTGGAGCGGAGCCCACTGTGCTAAGCACATGCGAACTTTCTGATCCTATTGTCCGGGGAATTTCCTAGTGGTGGAGCCCTGCAGTGTGGAGTGGGGGTGACGAGGTGACCCTAGAGGCCGCTACCATTTGCAGCCGAGATGGTGAAATCGAAAGGGAAGGGGGAAGGAGCGACCGACACAGAGGCTGCGGAAGGAGCGGATCGTGATCAGTCTGCTCTTCAACGCATGCAAGACCGTATATTGGAGGCCATCACGACCACAAAAGACGCCCTGCAGCAGGACATAGCCCAGGTGGCGACGGGCTTGGGTCTCCTGAAAGCAGATCACGACAAGCTTAAGGATAGAGTGAAATCTGTGGAGATCACTGTTCGGGAATTGGCTCCGGACCACGCAGCAGTGAAAGCGCAGATGGCAGATGCCCTAGACCGGCTGAAGGTGCTGGAGAGGAGGGCCGAGGATGCGGAAAACAGGAGTAGGCGCAATAATGTTCGCCTCGTGGGCCTACCGGAGAAAATTGAGGGCGACGATATGGTGGGCTACCTCGACAACTGGCTACGCACTGAAGTGGCGCCGGAGGGATTGTCTCCTTTCTTCTCCCTAGAACGGGCCCACAGGGTGCCGGCTCGGCCACCGGCCCCGGGCCTTCCACCTCGCCCGGTGGTGTTCAAGTTGCTCCACTACAGAGACCGGGACTGGCTGCTACAGAGGGCGAGGGAAGCGGGACCTTTTCAAGTGGATAATAACAGAGTCACCATATTCCCGAACTACACGTTTGAGACTCAGAGACTCAGGGCCAACTTCTTGTCCCTCAAGCGTGAGCTCCGTGGTGAGGGCATAAAATATTCCCTGCTCTTCCCGGCGAAGCTAAGAGTGGTGGTGGATGAAAAATCGCTCTTTTTTACGACCTCGGCGGATGCCTGGGCTTGGTGGGACACCTATAAAGCTGGAACGGATGGAGCTAAAGCCAGGGCGGAGGAGGCTAGAGTGGCGCAGCCGGTCAGGAAGTCCCAACGGATTCAAAAAAATCGTCGGAGAACTGGTAAACCATCCGTGTCACAAACAGAGACAGAGAGGAAGGCGGCTCTGCAGGCAGTTGTGGACCTATCTAGCGTGACCAGGAGCCAGTCCGGGAAGGGCACAGACTCTGATGAGCAGGGCACGGGGTCTGAGACGGGGCTCTCGGAATTTGGTGGAGCCAAAGGCCCTATAGTGACACCGCAGACTTCTGGGGAGATCCTTGAGGCGTGACACGCTGGACAGGAGGAGCAGCCTACTGGTCAGACACTGGGGCGCTGTGCCCGTGAGCGCAGTACACTGTTATTTGGGGTTTCGTGACTCTGTAATGAGGGGATCGTGGGGCGGAATGTGCGGGATTGATTTGCTTTGACGAACCTTTCGTCATCGATTCGCGCCCTACTGGCCCTTACGGTCATCGCAGTGGAGACTGCGAACACTAGTGCCTTCCTTTGAGGGGTAGTTGGGTGTGACAGTTTGGATGGGGTTGCTTCCGATTGTGGGGGGGCCTGTCCTGGGGGGGTGGGAACCGAGAGTAGTTGGGGTTGCTCCGGTTGTCTTGGGGGGGGGGTTCATTTGTTTGGAGTGGGAGGGATGGGCAGCACGTGGTTGGCAAACGCGCATGGTCGATGACTTCTATTGTTCTATCTGTGTGTGCAAAGGGACATGGCTAGTACGGGGGCTCTGAAATGTGTGACCTGGAATGTGCGGGGTCTGCAGACTATGACACGAAGGCACAAGGTTCAAGCGTACCTAAAGCCTAGGGGTGTGCACATAGCGTTCTTACAAGAGACGCATCTCAACAAACAGGAGGGGATTGCGCTACAAAGGAGGTGGAGGGGGCAACTGTTTAACACGACATATTCAGCCTTTGCAAGAGGGACGTTGATTTGGATACGTGCGGGGGTCCCTTTCCAAGTCACTAAGACGTTGGTAGATCCGGAGGGTAGGTATGTAGCGGTGGAGGGGAGATTGAGGGGCCGGGTGGTGTCTCTCTGCAGCGTGTACGCCCCCAATGTGGATTTGCCCGCATTTTTAACAACACTCTCGGGCAAACTGGCGAGTTATCTAACAGGGCCAGTGCTCATGGGGGGGGATTTTAACTCGGTGGTAGATGTTGATTTGGATAGATCCCATCCCCCGCTGCGCGCGTCCCCAGCACACAGGGTGGCTAAACGCAGGCTGGAGTGGCAGGAGAGTTGGGCCCTAGGAGACGCCTGGAGGACACTGCACCCCACCACTAGGGACTATTCCTTTCACTCGCATTTGCATGACCTGCATGTTAGGTTGGATGCGTTTCTGTGCTCATCACATATGCTCTCCACGGTGGGTGGCGCGGAGTATCTGGCTCGAACGATGTCGGACCACAATCCTTTGTTGTTGTCCCTGGACTGGATGGTGGAAGTTAACTGTGTACCAACATGGCGACTGCAACCTAATACCTTGGATGACTTGCTTTTCAGGGAGGCCCTAGGGGAGCGAATAGAGCGCTACTTTGAGGAGAATAGTGGCTCCGCCTCTACTAGGGCGGTGGAGTGGGACGCGTTTAAGGTGGTGGTCAGGAGGCACTGTATTGGGAGCGCTGCAGGGGCTCGTAGGACTTTGCTGGATGATCTTGAGAAGGCGGAGAAGCGGTTGAGGGAGAAGGAGAGGGAGCGCCCGAATCACCCCGAGCTTCAGGAGGGGCTTAGTGGCGCCAGGGAAGCACTAGCGGTGGAATTGGAACGACTGCGTAGCTTTGACCATAAAGTGTATATGACAAAGGCGCATGCGGAAGGTGATAAGGCTGGGTCGATGCTGGCTTGGCTTGCCAACCCGATCAGGCGGGGCACGCCGATCATGGCGATTCAGGCGGTGGGGGAGGAGCTATGCCACACCCAAGCCGGGATTCTGGATAGGTTCAGGGCGTATTACGAATGTTTGTACGAGAGCGGAGAGACGGGCGGGGTGGATGAGCTGGGCACCTTTCTAGAAGGATTACAGCTACCGCAATTGGAGGAATCGGAGGCAGAGGAGTTGGGTCGGCCCATTACGATCGGGGAGATAGGGAGTGCAGTGAAGCAGATGGCTAGGAATAAGACTCCGGGGCTTGACGGTCTCCCGATTGAGTTTTATAGTAAATATTTGGAGTACCTAGCTCCGCAACTGCAATTGGTTTATAATGAAGCGCAATCGCGTGGTCGGCTCCCAAGCTCCATGTGTGAGGCCCTCATGATCCCATTGTTAAAACCTGGCAGGGAGGGCGCTGCTCTATCCTCCTACCGTCCATTGTCCATGCTTACGACGGACTACAAGATCCTGAGTAAAATCCTGGCGAATAGACTACTGGCCCACATGACCGGTCTGGTTCACAAGGATCAGTGCGGCTTTATCCCTACGCGTAACACTACCCACAATATCCGCAGGCTTACAAGGTTGATGGTGGCCCACTGGTCGGACACCACTACTCCATTTGTGCTCTCCATAGACATCGAGAAGGCCTTTGATAGTCTTGAGTGGGATTATCTGTACGAGGTGATGCGGCGTTTCGGGCTGGGGGACGGGTACATCAACTGGACCAAAGTCCTGTATACGGAAGCCGTAGCTAGAGTCAGGGTTGGCTCCCTGATCTCGAAGCAGTACCCCGTGCGACGAGGCACCAGGCAAGGGTGCTCCCTCTCTCCCCTCTTGTTTGCTTTGGCAATGGAACCCTTTGCAGTGGAGGCCAGATCGGGCCGCCACTATGCAGGACTGATGTACAGGGACAGGCCACATCTCATTTCGTTGTACGCAGATGACCTGCTGATGTTCTTGGCTGATGCGGAAGCAGTGCTACTGGGGGCGAGACGTCTGTTGGAGCTGTTTGGGCGACTGTCGGGCCTGAAGGTCAATTGGCCCAAATCCTGTCTATTCCCCCTGAGACACAGAGAGCCGTGCCCTCTCACGGCGCAGGAACTCCGGTGGGAACCGCATTGTCTGCACTATCTTGGCGTTTACGTCTACCATACCCCAACGGATATGCTGGATGGTAATATTAACCGTTGCATTACCGCCCTGAGAGGGAGTATGGATTTTTGGTCCACTCTTCCACTGTCACTGGCTGGTCGGGTCTCCCTACTTAAGATGGTGGCTCTGCCCAGGCTGTTGTACTACTTTAGGACGCTCCCGGTATGGATCCCGGGCTCTGTTTTCCGACGCCTGAGATCACTGACCATAGCGTTTCGTTGGGGCACAGGTAGGCGACGAATCGCGCTGGATACCCTCTTGCGGCCCAAGGATGAGGGAGGCATGGCGGTGCCTGATTTTGAAGGTTATTATCTGGCGGCTCAGTTGCAGGCTTTCACTCAGGAGGTCACAAGGGTATATAGAGGCCCGGAACATGCTAGAAATGAGGGCACCCCGCGGCATGTGCTGGCGTACATCACACTGCATCAGAAGCTCTTGGTTAGGGATCTGACAGTGGAGGAACAGACATTTCGACTCTGCTGGAATCGGGCGCGCAAACGAGCGGGGGTCCGCCTTATGTATGCTCCTGAAATCCCGCTGGGGATGGTTACAGCCCTCCCTCATGGAGGGGACTGGTCGCGTTTACTGGGCTGGGAAGAAGCTGGGGTCCAAATGCTGGGCGACTTGTACGAGGATGGTGTGCTGCTCCCGTTTCAGGAACTGCAGGAGCGGTTCGACCTCCCACTACTTGTTGCATGCGGCGATAACAGGCGCTATGCAGGACCACTGGGGAGAGGGGTTGCAGGAACTGGTGATCTCCATGGCGTGCCAATATACGATGATGGCAGCCGGGACCTTTAAGGCGGTAACCTGTCTATACTCCAGACTGTTGCGGGAGGCTTTGCAGCCGCTCGCAGCTTTGAAGGCTAAGTGGGAGTTGGACCTCCAAATGGAGATCCCTGATGCGACTTGGGGTCAGTTGCTACGACGGGCACGGAAAAGCTCGAGAAACGCCAGGTTCCAGCTAATACATTTCTACATTATTCATCGGGCATACCTCACACCTGGGAAAATACGGCAATACTTTGGGGTGGAACAAGCGGCCTGTCCCAGGTGTAACACAGTTGGGGCGGAGTTGGGTCACATGCTGTGGGACTGCCCTGCCTTGGGGGATTACTGGCAGGAGATTGGGAGGGCTCTGAACAATGCAACGGATAGGGACTTACAGTACACCAAGGCAGTGGGGGTCCTGCATTGGTTTCCGCACACATCTAAGAATAAAAATACCAGTCGGTTTATAGATTTGGGGCTGATCCTTGCAAAGCGGGAAATCACGAGGAATTGGAAATCGAAAGCGGGACCCACATATAAGCGATGGTATGGTGAATGTTTGCGGTGGGCAGCGTGTGAAAGTACTTTGAGGTACCAGATGGCTTGGAGAACGGATGATGAGAAGGCTATGGAGAGGGCGACAGCATGGGAAATGATGGTACAGGCGCTCCGAGATGATGCTGATGAGGGGGATGAGGAGATGGAGGAATTAATGGCAGCTAATCCCGCTAACACACCCAGGGACACACCTTAGCGAATGTATAAGACCTTCCTTCAACACACCAGACTTTACTCTGACTAGGATTTTTGCACAGCGCGGCCACGGGGGGTGGAGGGAGTTCGGAGCTGTTGGGGCGATGGGGGGAGGGTGTTTGATAGGGGTGGGGGAGGGGCGAAAATTACAAAAGCAACCCACTTTTTCTTGCTGATAAGATATCGGACGTTGAATTATGCAGCAAGGACTGACCTAAGCGTAAAGGCAGAACAGTCTTCTTTTTGGGGACATGCCAATCATGATGGGGAAGGACAATCACTACTGTGTCTTCTTGCTATGCTTTCTGATTATACCGTGAACTTAATGTCTGTACATTTATTTTGGTGCTGCAATAAAAACGATGTTACAAAAAAAAAAAAAACAGGAAAGGGAGGGAAACTTTCCTGTCAGACTGAGGGAGCACGGACCTGGGGAAGAACCTATGCAGGAGTTTAGGCGGTGGGGCCTAGACAGGGACCTATGACACTGGTGGAGACAGGGCCTAGGTGCTGCCTATCAAGTGTTGAGGGATCCTAAACTTGCCCCCCTGATCTGGCCCGGCGAAAGGGGAACCCAGGGGCCACTGGAGGAGATCGGCTGAGGAGGTTGGATACAGCCATCAACTCAACCCCCTTCCCCTTTTTAAGGAACCAAGAGACTGAAAGTTACAAGGGCGCAAGAAACAGATGCCCCAAGAAGAAACCAAAACACCACAGGACTATTGAAAGGATCAACCAGGTATTAGTGCTGAGTCACCTCCCCTGCACTCCCTGACGCCAACTGGGACACCTGTGCTGGTCTGCCACTGTCATGTGGCCTGTCCTGTCTAATCTGCTGACCTGCTTCCAACTAAAATAAGCTGCCTGCTGGCTAAGCACCCAATTCCCTGGTGCTAGCAATCTGGACAACCTGTCCTGCTGGTGCTGCCTGATCTGCCTTATTTATGGGAAGGGCCCCTGCGAAGCGCTGTACCCGTGAAGCGCTATTGCTGAAACTACCAAGCACTGGCACCCTGCGCTGACTGTGCTGTCAGCCCTGCTTACCCAGAGCTCACCTGCTGTCCCTATGAGGAGCGCTGAGGTACTTGAGGAGGTTGCTGCTTCGAAAAAGCCTATTGCGCTGTAATCTGTGGCACCTGAGACTCTGTGGGCGCTGTAGCGCCTTCCCCATGGTGGCCCTGGTAAAGCGCTGTATGTATGGTCCTGTTGTGACCCCTGCGGCACCTTGGCCACCATCCTGCTTCTTAGCGCTGTGGAGAGGCGCAGGCCGGGTCCACTCACCACCGCCGCCCCGGTTGTCCACGTGTGGCTGCTGTGAGTGCAGTCATCGTCCTCGACGGCCCCCGGTGCCTGGAGAGGGCCGCCGCTGCGTTGCTGTGTGTCGCGATCACCGCCGCAGCCCAGGCCAAGCAGATGGAGTCTCCACGGCAACCCCCGGTGTCAGGAGAGGGCCGCCGGAATTCCTGTCTGGTCGCACTGGGCCTGACAGGCCGTGAATCCTCGACCTCACATCACGCGACGGAGGTGCGCCGCGTCATCGGCCGCACCCCCGCCCATTGCAGCGCAGCCATTGGCTGCAAGTGTCAAGCCCCTTTGCCGGCCGCGCTGTGATTGGCGGGCGGTACTACCTTGCTGAGAAGACTGTTCCTTGGCGGATCGGGGCCACCACTGCTGCATCGGAGGCCCCGGGCTATCCCCAATCTGCCGGGCCTCGATCCAATGACGTGGGAGGTCTACTAGAGGGCCGGAGCTCTCCCCGTCAGACCCCAGAACCGGCGCAAGGGCTCCTCAATGAGCCGAAGGAAAAGGTAAACCCCCCCCCCCCCACCCCCAGGAGGGCAGGAGGCCGGAGGGAGGCCAGAGTTCGCCCTTCCCCGAGGGAGACTGTGTTGGGCCCCGTTGGCCCCATTGAACTGGGTAAGAGCCCCGGATTGTCATCAAAGCCCTCAGGGAAGACTTTGTGACCGCCAATTAGAAGGTTATTGCTAAAGTGACCAGTTGGAATGAAATGTTAATCCTTGCATAGGGATATGTTGATTAAATGCTTTAATAAAATGCTTGTACCGGCTTAATGGAAGGTTTTGTTCCGGCATAATAAGATGGGGCCTGGGTTCTAATGACCCGTTTATACCTATTTGATGACATGTTAAATTCTGCCTAATGCCAGGTTTCCTGAAACCCCCACAGCTAGGTACTAAAATGTTCTGCCCCCAAACGTAGGATATGTATACTTCTGCCTAAGGCAGTGTTATCTGAATGCTTTTAGCTACCTCAGGAAGTGGTTATCCTTACCTAAGGGAAGGTGTTTATTTCACCCAATGAAACGCTCGTTCTTGCTACATGAAAATGCCTATGCTGGCTCAATGAGAGGAATTAACTGTTTGCCTTAGGTAATGGGGCGCTTAACCTTACGTAATGAAATGTTTCTTGGGCCACATGTCATGTTTACTCCAGCCTAATGCAGTGGTTCCCGTAGGCCTCTAGGTATAAAAGGAAATGGTTACTCCCATTTGAGGAGAGGTTTAATCCTGATTAAGAAAATGCAGTACCAGTGTCTAGGAGGTGGGTCTTCCTAACTAACTGTTGAAGGGGTTATCTCAACCTACGAAGTTTAAGGATCTGTTTCTTTTTCACTCCTGCCGAATGAGATGCTAAAGGAAGCCTACAGTTAACCCCTGATTAGGGGAAGGGTATATACTAAGGCGAAACTACTTTAGGGAGTTGCTTAGGCCCTGTTTTGACGTATGTACTGAGGCCCCCAGCTATGTTTGAGACCTGTTAAATGAAATGGTGATTTCCTCATGCCTCATGAAATGTTTTACGTTGACTTCACAGGAAGTTCTTCAGAGGCGTAAGAAGAATGATATCTCTGACCTACAGTTATTTATGATACATCATTTATGCATTCATCAGTTTTACTCCTAATAGAGGAGGAGAGTTATGGCCGCCTAATGCTGAGGCTAAAAAGATGTTACACATTTCATGAAATGTTTTATCATCACTTAATGCACTGCTTACTCCTACAGCGGAGAGATGTTACTGTTATGGAGATGCTCTTCGCTTACCTGAAGAAATGGAGATTGGTACTTGAGGCAGTGTTGTATTCATGTTCTTATAATGTATTTCTTACAGGTGATGATAAGAAGCAAGGCCAAGGTCAGGCCTGTGGATATTTATTATTTATGATTTAATATTTAATATTTATTCATCTAGTATTTATTGCCAAGTGTTGTCACACATGTATTTTAAAGGAAAGCTAATAAGCTAACAATACTATGAATTCTTGATTACCCTGACTCTGCTCTAAATATAAAAGTTATTTACTTTTTACAAACTAACTGGAGTGGTGTCACTCATTGCGTGCCCATTTTACTGTCTCAGTGGTTGCGTGTGCTGTATGGTCGCTTTACACACAAGCTTTCGAATGCCTACCCGCTCGTGCCATGCTACCCTTGGGGAGCTGGTGACCCCAGTTCCAACAATACCTCTTTGCCCTCAGTCATCCCTTATAGTAATGAGCTATCATCTTCCACCACAGGCATCAACAATAGTGGCAGTCCTGCACCACCACCAAGTTTTAATTCCATTATGGACATGGAGGTGACTATAAACCTTGCTATGTCTTCTTTTACTTTAAACAGAAGCATACATATAAGAAAACAACACTAAGCTACAAAAACCAATAGCTAATAGGAAAAGTCTCATAACAGCGCATCCATACAGGGGGCACACCATGTGTCCCACTGCATGCATCCCCATGGCCCTGAGACAACAGGGGGCCCTGTAGGGCCCCCTTAGTTTCCTCACGCCACACTTTTCATGGTGGGCTCACTGCCACAAAAGCTGTGGAGGTGAGGAAACTCGTAATACCACAGGGCACCACCAACATATTGCGGGCATCAGACTGGACCGTGAGTTTTTTTCATATTTTTTCTCACATTTAGTATCCTCACGGATAGGACACGCCTTAGCGTGCGTGGACCACCGAGGATAATTGCTTTGGTCCTGAAGAAAGCTGAGCTGAATAGAGCGTTAAAACAGCTGAAACATGTCGACCTACACTTTTCAAGGACACACTGGTTCAAATAATAGACCAATATGTGTCCTATTCACAAGTTTTTTAATGATATCAACTGACCATTGAATAAAATTATTTAAGGTACAGCTGCTATCTTTTAAATAATTCACACTCACTTCACTTGAGCACTATACACTATCCCATTATAACAACCAGCTCCGCTGCAACAGCAGGCATTGTAACATACTGGGGGGACATTTAGTTCCCTCAGTAGAACCCAATGATGAAGCATGTCACCACCAGATTGGTGTGTGAGGGTTGTTTTAAAAAATAAGATTTCTTTTTTCCTTCTAGGATTTTTTCTGGCTAATTCCCTTTGCTCATAAATTTTGTTTTTTCTTTTACTTTATGCTTTTGGTTGCTTTGGTGAATCTTTAGTATAGCACCTGTAAGACAATGTTACCATGTTTTAGGAAGTGAACACATACACTTTAGAACTGATTAGCAGTGGTAAAGTGCACAGAGTCCTAAGGCCAACAAAAGTGAGATCTGGAAAACAAATACAAGAGTAATGCAAAATGTTTTTACATTTGGAATGTCAGTTATTCAGATATGACCCTTGTAGCTACATTGATTTCTGGTGCCATGTAGCAAACTTAAACATACCTATGTACTCCAATAAAGACATCTTTTTTAATGTATATATTTTAATTGACCGTTTAAAACTTTACACATCCTTACATTAGCGGATAAGTTAAAGCATATGAATGTATTGCCATCGTATGCCTATCATATTAACATGTGCTGTTACATTCAGGAACATAAAAAGTTATTGTATGCAGTAGATCAGTGTTTCCCAAACTGTGGTCCGCGGACCCCCAGGGGTCCGTGACACATTCCCAGGGGGTCCGCAAGCAACAGTTTTAAAAGCACTTCAAAGTTCCTTGAATAATCTGTAGTTTTCGGGCAACTATAAAAGTGTCAAGATAACATCCAGTGATTAATGTACCTGCTGGAGAGAGATGCATGTTGTGTTCAGTAGCTAACAGGTTTGACTCATCTAAGGCAGCACAGAGGGTTAAAATTCCTGCTGCAAAGAATGTTTACCATGCATTAAATAAAACAGTAGTTTATGTGCATAGCTCAGTGGGTTACTGCTTTTGTCACAGAGTTTCTTTTGTTATTGTGCAGTTTATGAGTTACAATCATAATCTAGCACCTGAAGCTATGACCTGCCATCAAACAGCTGCATGCAAACTTCTTTTTTTCCCAGACTTTCATAATCCTCATTTTGCCAAAAAGATTTGTTTGGGTAGAATTAAACTGTTATAATTAAAGTCAAAGCTAACCCCTATGTTACATTCTGTGTCAAAATTTTGTGCTTCTCCAGACCGATCACTCTTAAAAAATGCTCACCAGTATGGATGACATGTGAAACCTACACCTTGAAGTCCCCTTTCCCTTATATAACATAAAATTTTCTATACACCGATTTACACACGTACGATTCAATGTCTCTGTATGTGTGTGATGTAAAGTGCTCAGACACCCTACACTTGTATGAGAGATGCTATAAAACAAATGAACGTCACATGCCGACAGGAGAGAGCTCGCTGCAGCTGCAGCAGATCACACACCGCTGACCGGAGCCGGGAAACGAGAAACTTTCGCCGCCATCCGAAGCCCGGTACCCGCCTGCATCCCCCCTGCACCCTCCCCCCGCTCGGGAACGAGAACAAGAAGCAGGGGCTGCAGGGGCTGCCGGGGGCTGGGGGTGCCGTGGGCCGTCAGTGAGCCGTGGGTCCGAGCGGCGGCTTCAGCTTAATCACGCCGCAACAGCCGCCTCAGCCTGCCCCAGCACGTCCTGGTCCCGGCCCGCCCTTCCCGTAAAAAGTGACCACAACAGCCAAGGTTAGTCAGAAGCTGCGGGCTACAGGGCTACAGGGCTGTTCTGACCAAAGCCTAGTTCCCAGCCCATCCTCTACCTATGCCAGGGGCAAAAAAGGGCTGGAAAAAAGGCTGAGAGCATCCGAAGGCTGAAAGAATTGGGAGACCAAGCGAGCGAGCAGGGAGCAAGCGAGGAGTGAGTCCGGACGAGAGAGGAGCAGAGAGGTGAGCGGGGGCTGCGGGGGTAGCAGTGCTTTGCTGTCTTCGCCGGTGTCATCTGGGGGCACTTCTATGCACGCTGCTTGCTACAAGCCCCGCAATTCAGGTCCCTCTGCTCATTGCCTGGTACCGAGGAGAAGAAGAGAAGAGGCGGAGCGGGGGTAAAAAGTGAGGCTGCACATCTGGAATCTTTTTTACTTATCATCCCCACTCACCTTAATCGATCATCAACCATCGGTGAGGCACAAAGTCTCCAGGGGGAAGGTGAACCTACAAGTTGCCGGTAGAGGCGGCCGTTAAGTAAGAGCCCAGGGGGTCTGACAGGCAGTCCGACTAGGTCTGACTCACCCACGGCCCCTTTGTGCGCTCCGCTCTGCTCAGCTTAAAATGCAGCCAGTTCACATCCAGCTAACCTACGGACAGAAAATTAGCGAGCCAACCATCATCGCAACCAACACCATGAGGTCAGGTAAGGCCAGGGGGCCCCTGGAAGTCAAACCAAAGCCCACAGCAAAAACGAACGAAAAACAGGGAAACGCTAAAGGGCACAAGAAAAAGAAAAGGAAAACGAGCGCAAACTCGACTATCAGCATGGAGCTGAACCTCTCCACATCAGAGCAGGCACTGGGGCTGAGCGATAATACAACAGAGCAAGGATCCCCAACGGTCCTGATACCAGAGACCGTGGTAAGCGCATCAGAAACTGCTAAAAAACTCTATCAGCCCAAAATATATACAAAGTTGGAATTCCTAAAGGACGTAGGCGCAGCAATATTCTCGAGTAACAGGCACCTGTCCGGACTGCAAACACCACTGCTTCCCGCTGTCTTGGGAGTAGCATGCTCTCCGCCACCACTGCTTGTACCCGAAGGCCCGTTGGTACAAGGGGGCCCTTCGTCCGATCCTGTGCAGGGCAGCACCTCGGGGCACAGGAATGCTAGCACTCCTCTGGAGACCTCAAGCGAAAGAGGGAAGTCTTCTAACTCGGCCGTCTACAACCAGAAGACTCTGCACGCACACCCAGCTGGCTTGGTCTTTTGCAGCCGGGAAAACATCTTATCACCCCCACTAGATGACCCTAAAGTTAACCTGAATGAGAAACTCATTTTAGTCCAAATACCAGATGACAAACTAGACAGCTGCCCCACTGAAAGGGATCCTGGGGTAGGCCTACAGACATCAGCACCGGTTCCAGCAAAAGAAACCGCACCATGTCCGGAGCTGGACTCGCAATCGTGGAGCCATACTCATAGTACACCCATCAAGTCTCACCCAACGGCTGAACGCGCTCTATCAACCACAGGTCAGGAAACCCATAACTCAAAAAGAAGCGCCTCTGATAGGGAGGCTGCAAGTTCTCACAACTCCAGTAGCAAAGCCGAAGCAAGAGCACTAGTGTCCTATCTCAACCACAAGAATGGGAAGATATGCTAGCCACTCAAACACCTGATCCCAAAGGGACTCATGCCCCTGACTCACCTTTGGCAGCCAAAAACCTAAATATGCCCGGCAACGACTTCAAAGAGAATGAGCGGAGAAAGGAACAAAACATCGGAACGTGGAATTCACTGCTAAATACAATCCAACTAGCAGTAGATACCCTGCAATACCAATCAGAGAAAATGGAGCTTCAACTTAATCTTCTCAACACACTGGCAGTCTTTACAGCTGGCATCGACGACAAGCTAGGCAATCTAAACAACCTGATTCTGAGAGCACAATCAAACGCCTATCAGAGCTGCAATTGCAGTCAGGCATTAGACAAAGTAGCCTCACTGCCCTCAATGCTAACTGACCTAATAGGAGATATAAAGACTCTACATAGAGGATACGCAATTAAGGAAATAGGCACCACTAACCCTGAAGCAGGAGACATCAGGAGTGAAGCATCCAGAACCGCAGCAGAGCCAACCACCCACTCCGTACCCGCAAAGGAAGAGACAACCCTAACGGGACAGGACGATTCAGAAAAGGGGGTGGTGATGGAAAGAGTATCTGAATTAAACTCATACCCAGTCAACAGATCAGGGCTTGATCCATCACCGTTTTTTAGCTCACTGCACCATCCCAGCTCAGAACCTGGCTACATGCAAATTAGTTTGTCCCTGGCCCAGTGCATCATGGGAACAGGGCAGACCAAACTACCAAGCCAATTCTTATACTGGGAAGGAAACAAGCTTCCGGGGACCGGTTTCTGGCATTACAGCCGTCTTCGGCCCGGCTTGCTTGAATCCTGATGGTGCAATGAGCAAGGGACTCACATCTGAGTATACCCTTCCACGCTTATGGTGGACAAAACGATTCAGAAAAGGGGGTGGTGATGGACAGAGTATCTGAATTAAACAGAACACTCATACCCAGTCAACAGATCAGGGCTTGATCCATCACCGTTTTTTAGCTCACTGCACCATCCCAGCAAAAGAAACCGCACCATGTCCGGAGCTGGACTCGCAATCGAAGAGCCATACTCATAGTACACCCATCAAGTCTCACCCAACGGCTGAACGCGCTCTATCAACCACAGATCAGGAAACCCATAACTCAAAAAGAAGCGCCTCTGATAGGGAGGCTGCAAGTTCTCACAACTCCAGTAGCAAAGCCGAAGCAAGAGCACTAGTGTCCTATCTCAACACACAAGAATGGGAAGATATGCTAGCCACTCAAACACCTGATCCCAAAGGGACTCATGCCCCTGACTCACCTTTGGCAGCCAAAAACCTAAATATGCCCGGCAACGACTTCAAAGAGAATGAGTGGAGAAAGGAACAAAACATCGGAACGTGGAATTCACTGCTAAATACAATCCAACTAGCAGTAGATACCCTGCAATACCAATCAGAGAAAATGGAGCTTCAACTTAATCTTCTCAACACACTGGCAGTCTTTACAGCTGGCATCGACAACAAGCTAGGCAATCTAAACAACCTGATTCTGAGAGCACAATCAAACGCCTATCAGAGCTGCAATTGCAGTCAGGCATTAGACAAAGTAGCCTCACTGCCCTCAATGCTAGCTGACCTAATAGGAGATATAAAGACTCTACATAGAGGATACGCATTAAGGAAATAGGCACCACTAACCCTGAAGCAGGAGACATCAGGAGTGAAGCATCCAGAACCGCAGCAGAGCCAACCACCCACTCCGTACCCGCAAACGAAGAGACAACCCTAACGGGACAGGAGCACTCGCAAAAACTCAATGCCAAACAGCGACGTCAACAAAAAAGAAAAGGGCGCAAGCAAAAAACTGAAACCTCCACGCCTAAATACTTCCCCATCTTCTATGGCACAAAGGAGAGATCTTGGGATAACACAAACAATGCTAATCCCACAGATAGCGAATACCACTTGCCCCTAGGCACAAGTCAGCAGCAACAGAAAACAAACAGTAGCCAGCCGACACAAGAAGGGCAAGGGTCCCAAGGACCACGGGTAAGAGACTATTACAAACAAACAGTCGGAGTAAGAGAGGCGGCAGCAAAGATCAATCACCTTACACTGCCAAACTGTGCCAAGAACAAGACAGAAAGGGCCTCTGAGAATCAAGCGGGAGTCTCAACACTGCAAAGCAAGGAGCCTACTCTCCAAATGGAAAGGGGAACATCAGAACTAACTATCAATCAAGACTCACTACCAATAAAGGTTAGCAACCACCCTCTCAGGTTAAATGCTGAGGTGGGGGACAGGAAGGGAAAACTTGGACCATCGCTAAGCCAAATTTATGGAGCTCATGTCACAGACACATCAGATTTCACTAATCATCCTGTTTCTAATCAAACTGAGTGTCCCCAAGCAAAACGGCCATCCTTAACACAAATAATACCAAAGCAAATGACTTCATTCAAAGCATCAACCATCACCGCCAACATGCCAGGTAAAGGCTCAACCTTGGTACCTCGCGAAACTCGTACAGGCCATGCATCACCAGCTCAAGTACATCACTCACAATACAAGGAGGTAGGAAGCACCAAACAAACAACAGAGATGTTGGTCTTTTTTCCGGAATATAAGTCACAAGGGCAGCATGACACGCTCAACCGTGGCAACATTCTTAAACTAATGGAAAATATTCCCAGCCTGGAGGGGCTAAGTCCTAAGGACTTAATTTCGGTTGAAGTCTTGCCTGCTGCCAATCCAAATAGCCCGGAGGGGACCAAGACCACCTGGTCTTCCAACAAAGTCGCGGAGTCTATTGCAGCAGAAGCAGAGCAATTTAGGACCTGGGGCATCAAACTAGACCCCATATTAAAACCAGCCTACCCCTCACCCCTTCAGAGGAGGACAAGCTCAAAATTGGAGGCAAGACAGGCAAACACCCTTAGAGTCCTTAAAGGCGCCTTGGGCAGCTCGCCTAAAAAAAGAGAGAACATACATTGGCAGCGTCCGGAAGACAGGTCGAGGGCGGTAGTGGGCTCTGAACTAACACTCACATCAAGCGATAGAAGTCCAGTGCAAAAACACCATCAGATCCGCACTCCCATCATGACTAAGCCCCTGAGAGGAAGCCCGCCAATCAAAAACATACGCAGCCCTCGAGGATGGACAGAAGCGAGCACAGGGGGGGGGCTATATCAAAATCGAACACTAACAAGAGAAACTCTCTCTCGAACGATCTTCATACGTCCTGAAGAGGACTGATGCCATCAACAAATGAGAGATGGCATAAAGGGCAGTGTACCATCCATAGGCATCTGTTCTTGGAATATAAACGGCCTAATCTCAAAAATGGATGACCCAGACTTCCAAAAGTACATCTCTCTATTTGATATAGTAATGCTACAGGAAACCTGGCTCACATCTACACAACATATCACGGGTTTCACTGGCTTTTCAACAGCAGCAGTTAGAACCAACAGATTTGGCCACCAGTCAGGAGGCTTGGCCACATATATATCCAACACAACAATATCGTCGGCAGTTCTCATGAACTCGTCCACATCTTCAACCTTAACAGTAAAAATAAAACTGAAGCTCTGTAATAAAGAAGAAGAGATATGCCTTGTCAATGCATACGTCCACCCTAAACACAGAGGCAAAGACTCCAACACAATTTCTAATCAACTCACGAAGTATATCTCCCAGATGGAAAAGCCACACTTTCTCCTGTCAGGGGACTTCAACCAAAACCTCCTTGGTTCATCAGCAGAGGAAGAGGTCCTGGCTCTGAATAAAATTTACATCATACCATCACAAAGCTCCCCGCAAAACAGGAGAAAGCACCAATACAATTCCCTTCTCAAAGACTTAGAACACTTAAATCTCCGGGCATTAAATGGTAGATTCATGACAGATCGTCCACCAGTGGAAACATTCTACTCACAAACAGCCAGCTCCATCTTGGACTATACATTTGTCAGTCTGGCACTCTTCACCTACGTCTTGGAATTCAGAATGGGGGACAAGGGAGAAAGTGACCACCGTCCCCAGGAATGCCATCTGACATTAAAGTCGCCCACTACAATCAGGCCAGACAAAATGTTAGGGGCGATCTATACCATCAATCGAAAAAGGATCAAATGCACACCAACTAACCTAACAACTCTGGCCGATACTGGCCTCCAACGATATAACACTCACAAACCAAATTCAGCTGGGCATATCCCACATTGGGAGCAATACACAGGATCTTTGCTAAAAGAACTGGCAACCAAGACCCCGGCAAAAATTAACTTGCATAATGTGAGCTGTAAAATCAACTCAAATAAAGGGCCAAGAGCAGAATTAAGGCAGCATAAAAGATTAGTAAATTCGACCTTACGAATGCTAAGATCAGCCCCGACAACGCACAGCTTCGGACAGTGTTGAAGAAACAAAGAACTAAGCTCAAAAGCATAAAATGGAACATAAAGAAAGACGCTGAAAATGAGACATGGGCAAAGTTAATACACGACAGCAAAAGTAGTAACAGCGCGCGCTTTTGGCAATCAGCAAATAGGATCCTACGACCTCAGCATAAAGAACTAGGCTCGCACATTCTGGAAGAGTCATGGATCAACTACCTCTCTAGCCACTTCAATGACCAGCCGGAACACGCAGGAGCGCAAAAACGAACATCACAGAGCCTAACTCCTCAATGTTCGCGCTGAAGGCCCTGACCAAGAGAGAGCAAAGCCCACCCAAAAACACCTCTGATATAACAGCCGGCCAGCAAATAGCAATCATAAAAAAACAGATTTGCAAGGGCAGGAAGGAAGGCGCTCCGGGTCCAAACGGTATTCCACCAGCCCTATTTAAGGAAAAGATCACAGAATGGGCTACCAATATGCAACCGCTATTCTCGGAAGTAAGACTCTTAAACAAAATCCCAGAATCTTGGAGAGGGTCGACGATTGTCCCCATATTTAAAAAACATGACAAAACGGACCCTAACAACTACCGACTTGTAGCCCTCCTCGATAATGAGGCAAAATATTTTGCGGGAACTCTTTTAGAGGAAATTATGCTATGGGCTGATTTAAATCAGATCATACCACTGAACCAGACCGGTTTCCGGAAAAATACTGGAACAGCCACCAATATTCTGGCCATCTCTCTAATGATCGATGCAGCAAAAATGAAAAAACTGCCGCTGCATATGTGCTACATCGATTTCAGTGTAGCGTTTGACAACATCGAGAGAGGCAGACTTTGGGGGAAACTGGCACAATGGGGAATACCGCAGCCGATTCTAAGCATGCTGGAGCTTCTACACTCAGATACCTGGGTGCAGGTGAAGCTAGGAGGCGGCACACACCTGTCATCTAAAGTTCATACCACCAAAGGCCTGAAGCAAGGGTGCGTGCTTGTCCCAATACTATTCAATCTGTTTATGGCAGATTTATCAGACTCACTCAACATATACAACTCCCATTCCCCGAGGCTGGGGGGGGAAACCTTGAGCAACCTGCTGTATGCGGACGACGTTGTGCTACTTAGCCATACCTACATCGGCCTCCAGCAGCTTCTGATGCAAATGCACAGCTACGCCACGGAAAACAAACTTAAAATAAATCTGAGCAAGACACGCACCATGTCGATCAACATCAAGAAGAAGCCTCAGAAATCATGGGCACTAGGCGGTCAAAAAATAGTCGGCACTTGTTTACAAATACCTGGGAGTTCTCTTTGACAGAGATGGCGCCTTTGCACAACAAAAGCAGGAAGCAAAAAGGAGAGGGGCGTGCATCGCCGCTACACTAAAAAACATAGCCAATCAACTGATGGGGACAATTCTAACCCCCTATCTGAAAGTTATCCAGGCTAAGCTACTCCCCTCTATCTGTTATGGCAGCGAGGTGCTTCGTGGGAGAGACTCCAAGAACCTGGACACAATCCAGACAAAAGCCTATAGAACAATGTTTTCCCTTCCGCCCTACACATCGCCGGCCCAACTCAGGCTGGAATTTGGATTGCAAAAGCAAACCCTTGCCAGACAGGGAGCGTACATCATCTGCTGCCAGAAACTCCGCTCGGCCCCTACCAACACTCTAAACTTGCTGCTAATGGCAAGACATTCAAAATAGGGATATATCTCAGGCAAGATCCTACCTGAAGACAGCTCTGGTGGCTACTAATCTAACTGTGATTTAGGACATGCAACTTGGGCACAACCCATTAAAAAAACTAGTCTGGAAAACTGTTAAAACACTATCCTTACTAGAGGACAAGGCCACATTCGCCAAAAGAAACCATGCATGGATGTCATTAAACTCTTATAAAAACGCTGACACCGCAACCTTACTTCAGCCAGGGTTATCCTAAGACAACAAAACTGAAGTTCTTGAAATACAGACTAGGGGTTCTGCCCAGCAGAGAGTATTTTCCACCATGGCTCAGGAGTAATGGCCACGAGGTTTGTCCATTTTGTAACACAGACAAGGGCGATATACTTCATCTGACTTGCCTTTGCGAAGAGCTACGGCCAGCCCGTCAACAGATCTTAAAGGCCGAGCTTAAGCAGCTAGGGACTTGCACGAGAAGGCAAGCGGTCCTTGCCTGCCTGAACCCTTCGAACACGAAACTGAATTGCAGATACGTTAAGTTCCTTGCAATGATCGAGCAAAAACTGTCAAAATAAAAAATTTCCGATCATTGACACAGACAACATATAGGCGGCCTAAAGGACTCATGGGAATACGCTGCCCCGCCATAATGACAATTGCTCCTGGCTAATCAGACTGGGTTCCTCTGGGCATGCTTTTTAATGACGATAACAATGTACAAATTTTAATGATATTTTAAAGTCAACTTTCTACTGTTTTGTACTAAGCTTTGCACTGGTTTTAATTAACTATGCATAATAAACTTAAACCTTAAAACCAAATGAAATACATGTGACAGAGAGGCTATTGAGAGAAGAGAGGCAAAGTTGGAGAGTGATAGTGAAGGATTCATAAAAGAGCCCCAACAAGATTTTTGTATTGGTGCATAGTAAGATCATTATTTACTATGCTTTAAAAGCAACTTCAATATATAATGACAAATGTGCTGCAGAATGCACAATTTTTCACAAATTTCCTTGGTGGGAGAGCCCCCCAAAGTTTGCTTTGCAGTGGCCAGGCTCACTCACTGCACTTAGTACTGGGACTGGTCTGACAACATTTGCCAGGGTGGTTTTGGATTTCAAGTCTGGCCCTGGCAGGAGCCTCATACTGCGAAATAGAAGCAAATACTGAAAACTTAGTTGCCGAGATGTAGCACTAACCATCTCATTAAAAGATTTCGATTTTGCTAATTCTTTCTATATAAAATATTAAAATCTTTAGTGATTCGAGTATTTGTTTGGTGTGCACAAGCGTGTGTTTACTTTTTTCAAACTACTTTTTTAATGTTTGGAATTTAAATCGTACAAATTGTTTGGGGGTCCTTGGCTTCCAATGGTGACTCAATAGGGGTCCTCAGGAGTCAAAAGTTTGGGAACCACTGCAGTAGATCATCACGTACATTACATGGGAGTATCTCTTTTATAATTAGGGCTCCTGTTTTAAGGTATTTATTTTTTTCACATTTCCTTCTTTTATCTATATATATTTTTTTAATCATTTCATCTGTATTTATCTGCATTTATTTTTGTGGTAAGCAAAAGAAAACGCTGCAGCTAGTATTTTTTCACATTTATTTAGATAGACCATGCACTATTTTTGACATTTTGTTTATAGCGCGAGTTTGCACCAAAGGTATTGAAGTCCTTTACAAGAACAATAGATTGATTACACAAGGTCATTTTCATTTTTACAGACACTGGGAAAATCATGGGATGGTGAGCCAAACCCGAGACTTGAGCCTGGTTATTCATGTTCACGTCCATGGATGTTAATTTACCCCAGAGCTATGGGTAGTGGAAGTGACATCACAATCCTTTTGCCATTACAGGGTTACAGCCACTTAATTCCTTCTGTGCAGCTAAGAAAATAATGCTGAGTAAAAATCAAGGAACGGAAACAGAGCTCTTAGATTCCTGATTTCTTCCTCTTTCTCCCACAACAGTGATGACAAGGCAAGTCGGATGGTTCACTATCTGTACTCCTCACAATATTTCCATCCAAAATCTGCAATGGAGCGAATCCGTACCCCCCTAGCCTCTTCCCTGAACAGTGCTCTTTCCTAAGCTTTTGCCCATTTTGTGACATCTTCCCTCCAGAGTTGCACACTGGGGCTCCTGGCTGCCTTCCAATTCATGGCTATTCACCTCTTGGCCAGTACCAATGCCAGATCAATAAACCAAGTGCCAACCTTTCGTGCATTTGGTCTGGGAAACAATTCCAAAATACATGCCTCTATGGTACAGGGAGGAAACCTCCCGAGGGGGTGCAATACAGACATCTTAACCATTAACTCCATTCATCACTCAGTTCTGCATATAAATCAGTGGAGCAGACATTTTTCCCTGTATGCATATAAAAAGCAGTGGTAAGGACATGACAAGCCTTTTCATAAGCATTTAAAAAGGTGAGGCCTATATTCATTAAAAAATAATGTAAAGGTTTGGATGAAGATTTACATCCACATATAAAATTACTTGTACTTTTTTCAATTAACAAATGTGCCCAGACATCCACTTGGAAAGCTTTTCTGTGCTCCTACTTCCTTATGCAAATATCTACAAGGCATGGATTACAGCATAGGTGTAATTAAGCCAGCTGTTCAAATACACACTGTTTTTCCTCTACAGGTGAAACATTATCTTGCTGGAGGAAGCCATTCCACTACTTCCCGATGAAATATAGAGGTGATCTGTACCCGACTTATCCTGGAAGAAGGGTTACTCCAACACTTGGCTGAAGTAGCCTCCTGGCTATATCCAGGGTGTGAAGGGGTGGAATTATAGATAGTGAATGCCCACAAACTTCCTTATATGATGGAGTTCTTAATCTTCGAAGGGAGATAACACTTTGTAATGTACACTTCTACTGTTTCCATGGGATTTACTAGTGGGGAATTCTCAGCAATTGTGGTGAAGTAATCTGCAGTGGTACATCAATGTTCTCCTACCAGGAATCATGTTAAGAATTCCTGGCAGATGTGAATGGGAGATTTATTTGGCTGTAAGCATATATTTAGAGCTGAAAATACTTTTTGGAATAGGGCCCTAAATCTCATGTACTTATTTCAGATATGAAGCGGCCACGCGGCCATCAAATACTTAGGAACAAATTGCTTCCATACTTTACAGAGTTGTGCTCAGTGCTTAGTGTTTAAATTGAGTCAGCAGTTACAGGTGGGGTCCATAGGCACAAATGTTCCTCAACAGATGTTAATACAGAGCAAGAAAGAGAAACCTGCAAAAGTGGAAAGTATTCAAGAGGCATCATATGGAATCAGTACTATCAGCCTTGGTATTTGGCACGCGGACCTTCTCTAGCACCAGCCTCTGCATCTAAGAAAACGTTAGGGCTTTGGCATGGCTTATAGTGAAACGATATTAGAATGTATGAACCATTATCAATTTGTGACTAGTAATACAATGTAGTTCTTGCATGTGCAATTTATCACCAACTCAAATCAAGTGGTACTTGCGACCTATATAAACAGCCACACATGCATTATGACCTGTCACAATCGTGGACTTTGTGTTCTTGCAAAGGAAGTGAGGATTTTGGCTGGTATTCAAAGGAGGAGGAGGAGACAGGAGAGGGTTTAGGGTTAGGGAATTCCCTTTTCACCAAACAGAAGAGGAAATCTTTGATAAGTGCACACTAAGTGGTCAGGTTATGCTGGATTTAATTGCACATTTGCATCCACTGCTACAAACACCAACAGACACAAGTAATTCTATTCTATCTCGCGTTCAAGTAATCTGCTTTTTACACCTTTTAGCCTCCAGAAGTTTCCAGGGAGTATTTGCTGTAACAGGGGGATTGTCACAAAGTTTTTTAGACGGTTTCCTGATTTTGGCAATTGAACTTTGCTTGGTAAGATTTCCAATTTTTAAAACACTCATGTTTCCGGTACAAACAAATTACGGATGGTAATGTAAGCTTGTATTAGTTTTTAGGTGACAGTGCTTATGCCATCTTGAGTAGTAACAGTCTGTTTGAACCTGAGTACAAGAAGTGAGCAAGGATACAACCGAGCTCACAAGACCTCGTACTCTGTAATGGAGTGCACCTTTGGCATTCTCAAAGGATGATTAGGTGTCTGCACAAGAGTGTTGGAGCTCTGCAGTACCGACCACATATGTGTTGCAAAATCACTGCTACATGTGTAAAGTCCCATAACATTGCAATGAGGAGGCTCTTTCTGATGAGTAAATCAAATCAGATACTGATACAGAGGATGGAAACCCACAACGACTGAGCCGAAGGCAGAGCATGTTGTGCAGACATTACAACACATTATTTTTAAGGTAAGTAAAACAGGAACTGTACAAATTAGTACAATCAAAAAATATTTCATTTTATTCAGGTATTTCAACAGTACAATATTTTTGTGCAGAACAAGATGAAAGAATCTGGAAACTACTGGAGCGCACAACCTCAGGTTGCTTACATCCTTAGATCGCTTCCTATCTCAGAAATCCTGCTCCCACTTCACTCCTAAAATATCCACGAAAACTTGACCTTAGCTTCCACCTGATTACTCTCCTTTCTGTCTTCAGAGTAACCCTCTTCTTACCTTCCATCTTCTGCATGGTGTCTATTTCTTAGTCAAGCCTCCGACCAGTCTCATGCCTTTCTGTCTTAATCTCTCTTATTGTAATTCAGCAAATTCCTGGCACCTTATTTCATAGAGCACAAACTCTCCTGCTTTAAAACCCAGTTCCTGCAACCTAACATTACCCAATCCCCAACAGCCTATCTACCTCACTAATGAAGGAGCGCTTATAGCACTCTAAATTGTATGGGTGCACTATGCTCATGGTGTAAACGCACTCACATGTATTTTTATCGTTTGCAGTGTTTCATGATTATTAAGTTGCATTTATTTGAGTTATCTTAGCATTGAAATGTAGTTTGCACATTTAAGTAGGCCTTTGTATGTATTAAAGAAACGTATAATTCCTGTATGTGTAATGTGCAGGATAAAATTATATTTGTGTAATGTAATTCGCATTTTGTTTAAGTTGACTGAATTGTAGGCCCAAACTGTAGGTTGTTTTGAGTTTCGTTTCTCCTTGGTTGCTCAAGAATTAATAATGAATTGAATCCTTTTGTGCTCGAAGACAGTATGGTCTCATCCTACTGCAGGTGCAGGAATTTGACCTCATTATTCTTAGATTTAAGGAGATACCCGGGATGTCTTTGAAGAAGTCTGAAAGGCGAAAAGGGAGGATTACTTTCGTGTCTGGCCTATCTGGGAATCAAGACCACTGGAAGAAGAGTTGAATTAATTAGAGCTTAATTAAAGCTTCTGTGGAAACTTACTGAAAGATGGTGCAAATGGAAAAGTTTACCATGTGACATATTGTGGGTTGAACAGTGTCTTTTTGAATAATGCACAGGGACAGGTTCGAGAGACTTCTGTTTTTTTTGGAAGAGAAGCAGCATCTTAGAGCGAGCTCATAGCTTTAAGCTATCAGACCCATTTGAAGTGAGTACTTCTTAGGAAGTCAACACGTGCTGACACCTTGGGGATATGATATTGGGAGATAGGTAGGATTTTCATTTAGAGCAGAGTAGGGAAAGATACGTTTAATTTTCCCTCAAATGAAAAGAGAATAGGACTCAGCTTCTATCCTTTATTGCAGTTTGATTTTCGAAATCATCATATAATGCCTCTTTTGCTGAATGAATTATATACGTAGATTAGGCTCTGTATTGATTTTTATGTATCTATATACTTTGATATTGTAGTGTGTTTATATACAATTGTTTTTGGCAATATAATAAATCAACAACATTGGAATTCGGAGTCTGTGGCTCTTTAAAGCATGAACAAATTGAAAATATAATCTTGAATTGTTTTACTCCCCTGCACACTTTTTAGCAGGCAATAAAAGACCATCTATCTTGAAATTAGTAGGGAAGATAAGAAACAAAAATTTGCGTCACCACTAATCATATACCCCAACCCACATATCCCCCACTAATGACCACACCTAAACAGTATTATTATAATCTATCTCAAAGTAACTGGGGTAAAATAATGCAATTGTTTTTCTTGAAAGTACACGCCAAATTGCAATAACTAACATTTAACCACTAACCTTTGGTTCCAGAGTAGCCTGCTACATGTCGTAAAGATCTTCAATGCCTTGTCAGTGGTAGTAAGCGCTATGTAAATACAATAACAATTACAAAAAATGTATGACATTAGCAATATTCTTTTTTAAAAGAAACAGAAGACTAGGTAAACAAAGATAAAGAAAATTCTAATTGAATTGGTGTTTTTTTCTTTCTTAGCCTGCACTACTTTTCTTAGAAGTAGGAGCCTGTAGAGCTCCTGACATACTTGTATCAAATGTATGTCTGTGAGAGCGCCTATCATATGTAACATTAGGCACTGAGAGCCCACTTAGGCTTCAAGCCGCTTGGCTTCTTCACTTTCACCTACCCTTAAATCTGCAGGACCAGAAATGCAGCTGGTTTGCATGTTCTCTAATGCTGACGTGCAGGCACAAGTCAAGGGTACACCTGGGTAGACGCTTTTCACAGGGTGGATGGCATGTACCCTGCCAGGAGGTTGGGCCCACAGAATTATGCTAAACTTGTCCCTGTGTAATTTCCAGACACTAGGACATATTCAGGAGAATTTGGAAAGTGTCTGCTTTCCTTCTGAGCAGCAGTAGGCAGGCAGGGAAGGGACTTTTCAGGTTCCAGCTGGGCCCATAAAAAGGCCAAAGATAAGGGGCCATCTGGCCTCCTGTTGTTGGAGTATCTTGGCTGGGATCTCTTGGAGACTCACACCTAACTGCAATGGGGGAAACAAAGGAACACAGCTTATCACTTCACAGGTACTTAAGAGAGGCATGCTTTGCCTTTGTTCAGTCCTTGTATATAAGAAATATGCATGTACTGTAAGAATGTCAGATGTGTTGGGCTGTCCCAGTATTTACAAAAAGAACAATTATTTGTCCCTCCTCATCAGTTTCACACACATTTTCTTGCCCATCAAGCAATTGGCACATTGTATGATTCATAAACATTACATGTTTAATGTTTCAGCTTTGCAGGTGTTGCACAGACAGTATTGAGGTCTCTAACTTACCAAACAATTATAAGGTATCATAACCATCTTTAGTTGAAAGGAGTCTTGCATTTCGAGAAGAAGTAGCCTTGCTACAATGCTGCATTACCCTGTGGCACATCTCTCTGGCCACAAATTTATAGAGTTGTTTGCCTGGCTGTCGGAGGCTCATCGGATACATCTTGGAAATCGAGCAGAGGAGAAACTGCAACTTTTTGTATGTTTGGGACTTGATCTGTGTGTGTGGCTGGACTTTCTGTGGCTTCCTGCATGTCATAGGGACTTTCTGGAGTGGTCTCTTGATCACTGTCATGTTCTCTCTGTGCTGATTTATCTGTGAGGAACATATATATGTGTTTTACTGAAATATTTTTTCTTTATTTAAAAATGATTTAAAAATGTGAAATGTATATTTCTCAGATTATTTTATACAATAATGTTTTGAGACGTGAAGTAATGTTTTTTTTTGCAAAAACAACACTTTCAAAATGTATGTATTACAATTCTCATAATGCATAAAGAATGTAAAACAAGTTTTAAAATGTGATTTCATTTATCTAAATGGTTTAGAAAATTAAAAACAGGGAATTAAACGTGATACTACTTAGCAAATCAGAAGTACATAGTATCTTAGGGTCGTTTATGATGTATCTATGATGGATAAACCAGCGACACTCTCTGGCTGTATAGCAGAGTCTGTTAGAGTTTCAATAGGAGAAGGTGGTGGGTGTTGAGAGGCCCTCCACCTTCTACCATGTGCCTCTTACAGTCTATTTGTGACCTTCTCCTTTGTCTGGGAACTTACATTATGCACCTTTTTCATATTTCAGTGAAGGTACCCTGAGTTACTGCTAGGGAACTTATTTCATCCTCAACATCAGCCTAAATTCTGGGTTTCAGGAAGGGACACTGAAAGAGCTCTTCCCAAATAGCTCTTCGTTATGAGCCACTCACACCTCAGTTAAAACCCCCAGCTCCTTTTCAGATAATTTTGTTTTCGTCACCCTCATCCATATCTGTATCTTCTCTGCACATTTTTCCTCTTTTCCAAAGTAAAAAAACTTCCGAAGTCTTCGATTGTCCTCTACTAACAAACACTCCCTTCTTCTGTGTTACAAACCCTGAGAAGAGTGTGCATTCAAAGACTTTCTCCGAAATGCGAATTTCGTAATTTGTGATTACCTAACACAGATTATTCACATATCTGCAATTCCATTATAAGAAATCGCAAAATATCGATTGTGAATCGTATCGATTCACACTTTAATCAAAGATAACTTGTGTACATTAACAGGAGCGATTTGGACAGCATCGGTGTTTATAAATCGGTGATCTAAACCTACATACAGCTATCTTTTCCTTAGAAATGTTTGCTTTCACTCGTTCACCCCTTTACAAAGCAATGGAGTAAGGACACAACCCTAGTGCAAGGCACTTTTTGTGTCTCCTTGCACCACTGACAGGAGTCCTGAGCACTGTATCCCTCGCCCATTATCCAGAGGTTTCCAGTGGCGCCTAGCAGACCATCAAATGTCCCTCATTTTCTAGGATTTAGTGCACTCCGGCTCATTTCATGGAAACATTCCCCTAGTTCCTGGCTATCGAGGGCACATTTATACCTAAGTGTAACTAGCGGTCACAAACATAGCTTGGTGCACTTACTATTAGGTTTATCTACATCTGCCTTTCTTCTACGTGTAAGTACAGGGGAACAGCGTTCAACCAGCATGTGAGCCAACGTTAGACATGCTATCACTCCTTGCTCCTTTGTTTTCGTGGTAATGAATGCATCATCTCCAGAGGTTACTCAGCCTTTCATCCTTCCAAGGCCGATAAAATGAGTACTACTGAGCTGGGTATGAAAACATTTGTTATTTTGGCATAGAGACTCGACTAAATGTACGCATGCTATGTTCCAACCCCTTGCACTGGTTTCTGAAATCCTGAATATTCATTCTTTATTCTTTATTTCACTTTATTCACCATAAAAGAACAAACACGAATGGATGCAAACAAAGCTAAAACAGTTAAAAAAAAATGCTAAAAATGATGATAAAAACAATTGTAAGTAAAATGATTTTTAAGATTTAAAACAATGAGAAGGTCAATCACATAACCCTGTCCATGGTTAAACTCTAAGAAAATTCATCTGTGCCCACCACATGGAACTTAAAAAACGGGATACCGAATAGACAATAAATAGTTCTGTGTTATATTTTAAGAGCCTGAATGCTTCTTTACAATGTGTTGTGTCAAGGTTACTACACAACTGGATCAACCATCTGTGGCTGATTTTGTGATATCGCTGGCAAAAGAAGAAAACATGAAGTTCAGACTCCTCTCCCGAGCTCCATGCAGGACATCCCAATGTAGTACCACTGGACCATTTGTTAGTGAAGAAACGCAGGGGAAGGTAGGCATGCCGAAACCGCACATACAGTTTCCTGGCTAATGCCGGTCGGATTTCATCTAGGCATGGCTCAATATTATACATAGGCTTCACAATCAAAAAGTTTGATGTAAGAGATGCAGTGGTAGAATCTTCTTGGAGTTTATCGAGTTTGCCACCCTATAGCTGGTAACTAGTTGTTTACGCGGGATTCTTAAAGAAATTGAATCTGGATTAACCCATAAATCATCTCTGTCAATAGAACGAAGACCTTCCCTGATATGAGCAAACCATGACAGCTTACCCATGCTGGGGAGTCTCAAAATGTCTAGGAGCTCAGATCTATGTTCGGCCAATTCCGGTGTCCCCCAGAGGTGCCGCCAAAAGAATAGAGGTCTGCAACCAATTTCCTCTGCGATGGGTCACACCCCAAGATCCATACACAGTGGGACCAGAAGGGGAACTCACTGGTAGGCCGAATAGATGCCTAAGAAAGTTGTTCTCTGTTTTAACAATAGGGTTAAGGTGAGAGTGCCCCCAGAGTTCAGCACCATATAGGGCAGCGCTCCTGAGCTGGGTTTTATAAATCTCCATGTCTGGATTTACCGGCTTGTGATACAACTTTCTATAAGATTTGGCCAGGCCACCTGCATTCTGGGCAGGTTTAAGATTAGACTTGTCTATTTGAGACCACTAGTCCATATTTTCAGTCAATGTAAGGCCAAGTAGTCAAATGTAGATACCCGCTCGAGGGGGGTGCCGTTCATGCATGGGTTAGGGCTCCTGAATATTACTTTATTCTGCTAGCGAGACGGCAGCCAGAAGGCTAATTTTCCTCGGGAAACATCCTTAACAACGCGGGCATTACCCCGCACTGCTATTACGACGCTGCCTTTACGACGACTTGCGCTGGAGGGCGCTCTTGGATAGGGAATAGTTAATTTTCTATTCCAACACCTTCCCTACTGTAACGTGGGCTGGAGTTGGAATAGCACATTAAACTATTCCACGATCCAGCCCTTACAGAGCAAGTCGTTGTAACAACTTGCGTTGTAAAAACAGCCGTGTAACGGCACGCGGTGTAAAAACCTGCGTTGTAATGCCGTACATCCATTTTCCTCCTTGCATTAGGACCCATGACACAATGGTTACTCCCCTCTGCCACGGGAAGACACTACACATCATGCTGGAGGTGGCCCTGTTGCAATAAAAAGGGTTCCAGCAAAGCGCCCTGCAGCTCCTGCTTGGAGCCAGGTTGTAACAGTGTCAAACACCTAACATGCTAATAAACACCATAGCAATCTGTATATATATATATATATAAAGCTTCTAAGCCCCTCTTTTAAGCAGGAACATGCACAGGGAGCATTCTTGCAATAACTCTGAAATGCTCCTGAGGTGTCCTGCTTCGAGCTGCAGTCATGTCATCTGGAACATAGCAGTGTTGTCTCAGTGAAATGGACTAATCTTACCCACATCACGGATGTGTGACCTACAAATATTTCTGTTCATGTAAAATTCAGAAATTCCCACGAATAGTTTAGAAACCAACCCCTAGATTCATCAAAGTCCCGTTTTGTGAGTCAGTAATAGCGATTATTAAGGAATCGCTATTACAGACTCGCAAAACGGGATTCATGTACAAATCGCAATTTATTTTGCGATTCCTACTGCTTCCTTATTTGCGATTAGCTAATTGCTAATCGCAAATAAGGAATAACTTCCCATTCATTCCTATGGGCCTAAAGCCCCATAGGAATGAATGGGAAGACATATCAATGTGCGAATCGCTATTAGCGATTCGCATTTTGAGTTTGCGATTTCAAGGGTGCAGGGGTGTCCAAAGGACACCCTGTTGCACCCCTGAAATGATATTGGACGCTGGTGTTATGCACACACATGTCCCAAGGACATGTGTGTGTGTAACACACAACTTAGAAAAATGCACTTAAGTGCATTTTTCTAAGTTTCCGCTATTTACCACGAGGTTTGACTTCGCTGTAAATAGCAGCCCAAAATTGCGAATTCGCAATTTTTAAATGTTTCATGAATTGCATTTAAGGAATCTCAAATAGAGATTCCTTAAATGCAATTCCTCGCAAAATTGCGATTTCTATAATAGCGATTTTTGCATTTGGGATGATGAATCCCAAATGCAAAAATTGCGCTCGCAAAGGGCCAGATTCTCAGAGGCTGGCCCTTTGCCAGCCGATTTTACATTGATGAATCTGGCCGCAAGTCTTTGGAGCAATTTCGATGCCACCTGAGGGGACTGAGAAGGAAGGCAGAGCTGAATGGATGAGGCTATCTGAATGTGCACCAAAATGTGCCAAACTGAACACTGTAGTACTTACACGTGAGTGGGCTTGAAGCAGCAAGAGCTGGCTGTCTCCTCCACTCAGTGGAGGAAAAGTGCCTTTAGGGTTTCCATGCTGTGTGTGAAATCCCGGTGACAGTTTCCCGCCTTATTTGTCTCAGACTCCACACGGTTCCTTTCAGCAGAGGGTTATATACAGCCCTCAGCAGATCAGCTGGGAACGGTGAGGAGCCCGTGGCCCACGCAGCCCTTGGCAAGTACCAGCAAACCTGACACCACCTGTGGCCTCGCCATGGGGAATAACAATAATGTGTAAACATTGTAGCAACATAAACAACAAATCCCTTCCCGGTGGACTTTCCATTCTGGATGTACAGAACAATTAATTAGGCACAGTCTGAGAAGACTTACGAAATATGAAAGGCTAAAGCCACCTGAAAAAGTGATATTTCCCCCCCCCCTGATAGGCCTCTAGAGCATGCCAGAGATGTGGATCCTGAGCTTCCAATGAATGACCACAGATGTGTCACTAGATTTATTTAAATTACGTTAAGAAAGGGATGCTCAGGAATACACTGGGCACACAATTGGTAATACTATATTCCTACAAAAGGCATGTTAGAAGGATAACTTTTCTTAAGAGAGGCACTTTTATCTCTTAAACAGCTAAATACATGTATACTAGTATGTGTGTTTAACATGCTCCTGCCCTGCATTGTAATGCAAAGGTCAGAGTGCAAACAAATGCCTACATCTTTAGGAGGATTGTACACTGGTTTTGATCCTACTAAAATATGAAGTGCAAATTACTGAAAAAGAAAAAAACCTATTTATTAAGACAAATATCTGATGGAGCAAGGATTCGCACGTAAAGCGACTTGCTCACATTCATGAACCTCGTTAACTTGTAATAGTATTAACCAATCCTGTTTGTCATTAATATTACACTTTTACAGTACACGCGGGTGTCCCAGAGACGCTTGCCTATGTGTCTATTAATCCTAACAACGCTTGCATACTACAGAATGGCTGCTTCGCAGAAATCCAGTCTGCGCATGCGTCGGTCATACCCATGTAATGTGACGCACTCGCAGTATTGGAGGGATATTTCGCTCATGCGCATTGTAGCTAAAATGGCCGCTTGTCTCTAAACACGCTCTCTGCTTGCCCAATGCCGCTTTTGCATTTCTATCCATTTCTGCTTAACTCTTAACCGCTATAGTTATTATGAAGTAAGGGGTGCAGTGTAGATTATCATGGTGTACAGTGTATTCATTTTTTCTGTGTTTCTAATTTGTTTTCGCTTACTTTTCATGTACCGCGTATCTGGGGGCCTGGGAGTGGGGCGCCTCTCCATCTTAGAAGTCTATATGGACCCGATCACGTGACATGAGAACCGAGCCTTGCATCAGTGGAACTCAGCCAGCTGGCTACCAAAGGTGAGATGCTCCTGGGAACCTGCCCCCTGACCCAGGGAGAAGAAGCTGAATTTCACCTGAAACTGTTACATTTGTTTCTTCCCACTGTGTGCTTTATTGTTCTCTTCTACACGTATGCCTGGGAACTGGAATGTAAGGGGTGGGTACTGAAAATTAATATTAAATATGGGAACCCAGAATTTTAGGTGGTGACAATGACCTTACCACCTCTCCTGACCAATCATAAGTAGGGGACCCTGTCACTTGCAACATTTGTGAGTGGTCTAGGGACCCGAAAAGGGTATAACTAGCCTAGTTTTAGTTAGAGAAATTGTCCGACTTGTCCGAATAGCTGACCTGTCACCGACCCTACGACTCTATAGGTGATTGATACAGAGCGCTGCGGAGCACTCTGTCCAAACTTTCCACTAGCTCCAAGGGGTGGAAATAGTCTTAAGTGCTGGCGGAGCACTTTGCTGGAAGATTCGAGAACCCAATCGGGGTTATTAGCGGATTCCGTGCAGTGAGGGGGTAGCGCAGGCGTTGCATCCGGAGCTGCAGGTGTTGGTCGCGCCCTTTGGTGAGCCCAGTCCTGACCCAGGTCCTGAGGGGTATCCTGTCCTGATTGTCCGTGAGCTGTACCTGCTCACCCACTGGCATCCCAAATCCTTGAGGGTCTTTGTCCTCTTCTTTTCCGAAACTGACCCGTGGCCAGGGTTAGTCCTCATTCCTGTCCTAGGTAAATATAACCTATGGGTGTCCGTTTTCTATCCTCTTTCCTTCTACTCTTTTAATAAAGTCTCTATGCCCATGTAATTCCCTCTGTTATCTCTAATGACATATATGCAAAGTGTTTATTAGTTGTGTTCCATTTTTCCCCTTTACCCTTAGAACATTATTGAAACTGTTTTACTTAAATTCGGGTGATCTAATTTACTGATGTTTGAAGTTAGGTTAGAATTAGCAGTTAGAATAAGATCAGTTTTCACTCATAGGTTTTTAGAAATTCACTGACTAATGTGTTTAGAACTTACTTACCCTAGTATAAGCCTGAAACTGAATAGCAGGTTCCCTGTTACCCTTACCCAATAGAAACCCTTGTGCACTCGATGGTGCTCGCCCTTATCCATAGTTACATTATTGTCATTATCTTGATCATTGATGTTTTGATTTGCATCAGCCTTATACTCTTGTCACTTTGAATCTTAATTACTATATAAAAATCCTTAAAACCCTTCAGGTGTCTGTGGTCATTGAAGAATCACAAATGTTATTGAATGTATAGAATATTTTTTTAGGATTATCTTGTCACTTGTCCTCTACTAGCTCCTGATCCGTCAGGAAGTGTAAGTGCCTGTGGTAAGTCAGGTACCATGTTAATAGTGTTAAAGAAAACACACGCAAAGTACTGATAGTGGTGTGTAAACTTGCCCGACTCACAAAATTAGTGTCATAATCACGTCATGGGCCAAAGTGCGTGAAAATCTGGTAAACTCAGAGCTGGGTGACCTGCGCGCTCTATCAGTATTTTTCTGGTAGCAGAGGATGGTTAGGACTAGTTAAGATAGGTAGATAAGAAAGTCTCTGTTGAACCGTGAAAAAAAAAATGTGCTGCTAAATATTTTTTTGCTGCTAAAATAAGGATTGTTATTGCATTTAAATGTTATAAAATAAGTTCATTATATCTCATGAAATGCTGCTAAATATTACTAACCAATTGTGAGTGATTGTTTTCGTGTTGTGGGGATCCCCGGGGAAATAAAATAGCAGGTGGTGAGTAGAATCCACTTGGCTGTGCGGTCACTGGCTAGGAGGGAGATTATTGCATGGTTAGGCAAAACTGGAAGCGCTAATTAGGATTTTCACGAATTAATTGATGTGTAAATGTTAGCTACGAGTACCCTGATGAAACTCCCGTTGTGATATCACCTAGTAAGGGTCACGGACGGTAGGAGTAATAGGTTCTTTGAAGCTTGAATGACAGCAAAGGAGGTCGCTGGTGAAAAGTTGACTTAGTATATATCCCGGAAAGAAGTGGATTAGTCAAAAGAGTAGCAGGTTCTCTATTGCTTGTGTGAGAGGATAGGCAGAAGAGATCTATCCGTAGTGAATGAAAAGTAGACATAAGTGGTTTACTTGCAGTAAAAGAAAAACCCTCTTTCTTTTTAAAACCCTCAAGCACAGTGGCGAACGTTATACGTTGTTAACAAAAATACGCACTTGCACTTTAAGGAAAATTCAAAGTTTCCGTTACCTTGTAAAGGAGGGAGTCGGTCGCAAGGCTGCACTGACGTCACTCCGTGCCGCGCTGGTATTGGTTGAGCCAGCGGGAGTGTAGCAAAGCCAGAATTGTAAGGGAGGGGTGAGCACCGAAGAGTGAGACCGCGTCTCACGAAGGGGCCGCGCACCCATTGGTCAACAGATTTTGCAACCGCAGTGCTGATTGGTTGCCGTGAGTTGAAAGACGCCCTAGCATTGGAAGCACATAAGTAAGCAAAATTAATCAATCCGAGCTTGAGGATAGTTTGGAGAGGTGTATGTGGTATCCCGAATTCTTACCTAATACACAAAACCTAGGTTTTCATAAGGAGCAGATGCTAAGAGGTAGACCTTACAATATGTACGGAGGAAAGAGAAAATTGACCCTTGCCGAAAAGATAAAGAATTATTTCAAGAAAGACAAACCCATTAGAACTAGGGAGGGTGTGATTATTCCACCTCCTAATACTCCCGCATCCTTTATGATGTTTGACAAAGGGTACCATACCTGTGTGTGGTTGGAAAATTGGGTAAAGTACACTGAAGACGATGGAGTCCTAGCCTTCCCCCTTGATGGTACCTTTAATGGAAGAATCCTGTTTAACTTGAGGACCCGAATGAATAAATTACACCCCGACCCAGATTAACGCAGTATGAAGTGTTAGAGGAATGGGAGATTGAGGTTCTAGAGAGAGACAGACGCCGAATGGATAAGGGGGTGAGCAAATGGTATCCAAAATTGCAGCGAGAAACAAAAGAGCAGAAGATGAAGCAGTGGAGACAGAATATGATGGTTGAGGGACTATTTCCGATGTTTGGGGTAACCGAACAAGGAGAAGGGAAAAAGACAGAGAAAACTCGACATCTGATGGCCATGGGGGATTCAGAGGATGAATATCTGGAGGATTTGTTAATGAAAAATCCACCTCCTTATGCCGAAGCGTCTGGGACCCTAAGTTCGAAAAATCCTTTTTTCCGACATCCCAGAAGTAGAAGGGCTAGCGAGACAGATGTAATTGGTGCTGGTAGCAAACCCAGTAATAGTGATGAATTTTGCAGACCTAGTACAGCAGTCCCAAATTACCGACCATTTGGTGAAGACAGACCAGGGTTAGCCATCCCCACTGCCCCGAGTATATACCCTCCTTTAGTGCCCCAAATAATGCATGACAACTCGTCAGAAAGGGTTTTACATGAACGAGAAAGAGATGCCTTGATTAAGCAGCGAAATGACCTAATCCAGACTATAGCTCAGATACATCCCAATCCTGACTCCTTGACAATCCCAGTAACTATTGGTCCTGCTATACCTCTTTACGGGGATAGGCAGGCTAGTCCAAGAACTCCAGGTATTACTCCAATCACAGCACCTCCAAGAAAAGAGCCACTCATAGTTGATGATCAGGCAAGTGAGTGTGAGTCTGTGATCTCCCTAATGGATTTGCCAATAAGGGAGCCTGGAACCAGTGAACCACGGGTAGGAAGTCAGGCCAAGGCAAAGGAAGTCCTAATTGAAACAACTTCAGGGATCCGGAGTGCCACAGTGGTGACTCCAGAGGAACTGGATAGATGGACTAAAGAGATAGACAGAGAAACTCCCCCGCCCAAACCTTTGGATATTTACAGGCTAAGGATAGAAATGGAGGAACTAATGGCTGGAAATGTGGGATTAGACAGATTGAATACCCTTAATGAAGAAGAGTTGCTATTTATCATCAAAAGCCTTACCCGGAATACCAGAGTGCTCCACGAAAAACTAATGGACACTGCTGCTGACATGGGAATTGATGTAAGTCGATCCAAAGTCTTGCAGAAACCCTATAGAGCAGAATTCTCCGATAAAGATTTGGAGAATATGAATGTATCAGGAAAGAAAATACAGATAAAGGAATTGCTGAACATACTGCAGAAATGGGGAGATCTAGATAAATGGAAAGCCAGATGGGCAAAGAAAAAGGAAGATAGTAAGGTCAAACCAAAGACTTCCGAATACGTGTTAAAAGAAGTAGGCCAAGCAGAAAAACTGTATCCCATGAGAGAAGTGCCAGGTGGGAAATATGTACATGTCCCGTGGTCCCGACAAGATATTGTGTCTTTTACCAATGACTTCCCAAGATTAAGAGAGAAGCCCGTGGAGTGGTATAGGCAGGTGGAGCGATTTGTGAAAGTCCAAAAGTGTCTCCTGAAGGATCTGGATGGGTTCTTTGACATTGTAGTTCCTGTAGATTTATGGACTGATTGCAAAATAGCAATTGATTGGCCCAGTGACGAATATGCGAGAGACTCCCGAACCGGAGCTCCTTCTCCAGATGTAATGAGAAAGTATGACGAAGTCATACAATACCTAAAAGGAAAGGTGCCAGCAAAAGAAACTGATTGGACCCGAATAGATCGAACTACCCAGGATCATAACGAAACTGTACATTCCTATTATGAAAGATTACTACAGGTGTTCAAAACCTACAGTGGAATCGATAACATCGAAATGAAGGATATGACCCATTTCATTTATCGATTCGTATTGGGTTTGAGACCGGAAATATCCCAGTGGATTAGAGATAATAAAATCTGTTGGCAGGGAAAACCCATAGACGAGGTTCTCAAGTACGCTAAGTACTGTGAGGATGAGATGGAGAACAAAAAGAAGGCCCTTAAGGAGAAGGTTATGTGGGCACAAGTAAAATTGGTTGAGCAACAAGAGAAACAGTTAAGTAAATTGAATAGTAATACTCCAAATACTAACTCTGGGGAGGAGGGAAACCCCGAGTAAAGATGAGTAAAGAAGAAGCCAAAAAGAAGTTCCCCTTTCATGGGTGCGGTCAGATAGGGCACTGGAGAGACGAGTGTCCACATTTGCAGGCTGGTAATGCCCCCATAAATGGTTTAAATCCACAGGTGCAGAAAGAGGGGCCACGAAAGAATCAGCAACAGGTAAACCAGCATCCATTGCCTCGAGCTCCTAGACCTAATTATAAGAATCAGGCTCAGCAGAATGAGGGGGTCGAGGTATGGGAAGGAGGGAATGAAAGAAATGTAGCAACTTCAAAATTCCTGTTAAATGATACATTCCTCTGCGATGAACCATACTGACGGGGCCTGAGGGGGGAGGAAGAGGAGTGCGTGCTTGGCGCCTCCTTACCGGTAGACCAGACAGGGCCATACATTGAAGGAAAGGTTGAAGGAAATGATGTCACCTTTCTGTTGGACACTGGTGCTACCCGTTCGACTGTGAGAACAGCGGATGTTCCAAACCTACCCCTCTCGGGAGAAGCAATCCAAGTAGTGGGCGTATCAAATCAGATAATTAGCACTCCTGTAACCGAACCAATGGAGATTTCTATAGGGAATTTCAAAGAAATGCACAGATTTGTTGTCTGTGACTCCAGTCCAGTGAACCTACTAGGACGAGATTTGTTGTGCAAAATGAACTGTACCATCTTTTGTACACCAAAAGGCGTTGAAATTCAGACCCCAGACGAAGATGGCCTGTACAAACTAATGTTGCTGAGGCCCGATGCAGCAGTTAAAGCTCTGACAATTCACGATTTACCTGAAGAACTCCAACAGAAGGTGATACCGGAGGTGTGGGATTTCACCGGGAGAGATGTGGGGTTAATGGCAAATGTGGACCCAGTTAAAATAGCCATTAAAACAAATGCTATCTACCCAAAAACCAGACAGTATAAAATGAGTGCAGAAGTGAAAGCTGGAGTTGCAATCGAAGTAAACAGATTGCTGGAGGCAAACATAATACAGGAAGTAATGAGCAGTCCTTGTAATTCACCCATAATTGGAATTAAAAAGCCTAGCGGAAAGTACAGGGTAGTGCAGGACCTGCGAAAAGTAAACCAAATTGTTGTACCTTGCTGCCCCATAGTGCCAAACCCTGCAGTGATCCTGTACCAGATCCCATGGAATGCGGAATGGTTCACTGTCATTGATTTATGTCATGCGTTCTTTTCCATCCCATTGCATCCAGACAGCAAATTTCTTTTCTCGTTTGAGTTTGACAGTCATGTCTACGTCTGGAATCGTGTCCCCCAGGGGTACACAGAAAGCCCTTCGATTTTTAATCAGATTCTAAAAAGGTGCCTTGAATCCTTAGTCCTGCCAAAAGAGTCTGTTTTGGTCCAGTACATAGACGACCTCTTAGTGGCGTCTAAAAGTCAAAGCGACTGTGTTACTGATACCATTGCCTTATTAAATCATTTGGGCAAGGGAGGACATAAAGTATCACCTGACAAATTGCAGTTCTGTAAAAATTCGGTGAAATATCTGGGGCACCAGATAGAAAAAGGTGTCAGGAAGGTTACTTCAGAAAGAATTAGAATAATCCGAGATATGGAATTGCCTAGAACCCAGAAGGAAGTCAGAATGTTCCTAGGGGTTGTGGGATACTGCAGACAGTGGATTGTGGGATTTGCTGTTTTAGCCAAACCTTTGATAAAAATGACCAAGAAAGGAGTAGATGATCCAGTTAGCTGGGATGACGAAAGCATGACAGCCTGGATAAAATTACGAAATTGTCTGTGCTCAGCTCCTGCATTGGGAATGCCTGACTACTCCAAGAACTTTGAATTGTTCTGTGATACACGAGACAATTGTGCACTCTCAGTCCTAACACAAGAACATGGTCTGACTAGACGTCCAGTGGCCTACTTTTCAGCCACTCTGGACCCAGTGGCTGCTGGGCTACCCGGGTGTCTAAAAGCAGTGGCTGCTACTTGCACGAGTCTGGAACAGAGTGAAAACATTATCATGGGACATCCTGTAACGGTTTATGTCCCACATTCAGTTGTGATTCTATTGACTCGAACCAAGACCCAGTATCTTACGCCTAGTCGGCTGACTAAGTATGAGAGAATTCTTATTGGTGCAGAGAATGTGATAATTTCCGGATGCAATATTCTGAACCCTGCAACTTTGTTGCCCCTAACCCAAAATGCAGAAGTAGAGGGCGAAATTGAACATAACTGCATTGATTTAACTGAGTATAGCACCAAACCTCGACCTGACATAAAAGAAACGGCCCTTCCTATAGAGGACCTTGTGATGTTTGTGGATGGCTCCTGTTTGAGACATGAGGATGGCGGGCTGAGTGCTGCCTATGCTGTAGTCACGCTGGAAACTACCCTGGAAGCCTCCTATTTAAGCGAAATAAAATCTGCCCAGGTAGCCGAATTAATTGCATTGTTGAGAGCTTGTAAGCAAGGGAAAAATAAGAGAGTAACCATATACACTGACAGTCAATATGGTTACGGGGTTGTTCATGACTTCGGCCAGCTATGGTTGCAAAGAGAATTCATGACTTCCTCAGGTACCCCTATCAGAAATGGAAAAGTGGTACAAAACCTACTGGAAGCAATCCAGTTACCCAAAGAATTGGCGGTAGTCAAATGTGCTGCTCACAAGTCAGGTAATGACGATGTGACAGCCGGGAATAGATATGCTGACCAAATTGCCCAATATTGTGCCCGATACAAAATGTCCCTAAAAATTAAATTATGGGGGGGGCGGAAACAGCTGCCAACTTATGGTGTTTGAGAATGTATCTTCTTGGAGGGAACTGAAAGAGTTGCAGCAAGCAGCAGAGGAGGAGGAAAGGCAAAGATGGGAGACTGAGGAATGTCAGCCAAGGGACAGGGATGGTATTATGGTTGACAAAACGGGTGTGCCTGTTTTACCAGATAGCATGGCCACCCCAATGGCCCGGATGATTCATGGAGATACACATATTGGGAGGGATGCAATGTGCCGTATGTTCCACCAAGTGTTCTACAACTCAAAGTTCAGAAACATCGCGGAGATGCTTTGCCAGAGGTGCTTAGTGTGCCAGCAGTTCAACGCAGGGAAGAGGACTGTAGTAGAGCAAAGTACAATTGGAAAGGTAGAAGGTCCCTTTGTCAGACTACAGGCAGACTTTATTCAGTTACCCATGTGTAAAGGATATAGATATGTCCTGGTAATAGTTTGCCTATTCTCAAGGTGGGTGGAAGCCTACCCAGCAAAGAAAAATGATGCCATTACTGTAGCCAAATTGTTACTCAGGGAGCTAATACCTAGGTATGGATTTCCAGAAACAATTGAAACAGACAGAGGTGGGCACTTTGCAAACAAAGTTTTAAAAGAGCTCTATACAGCATTCAAGATTGAGCCTAAGCTACATTGTGCATATCATCCAGAGGCTTCTGGAGTAGTTGAACAAGTGAATGGCACTATAAAATCAAGATTGGCAAAAATGTGTAATTCTACCAAATTGAACTGGATAGAAGCATTACCTCTTGTCCTGATGGGATTGAGAAGCATTCCAAACCGAAAGACAGTCCTAAGCCCCCATGAAGTACTAATGGGAAGAGTGATGCGACAGGCATGGGTACCCGGACACAAACTGCTAAGTATTTCTGATGATTTGGTGCTAGAATACTGCAGGCAGCTGGGTGACCAAGTGCGTTCTATCTCTCACCAGATTGGGGAGGCTGCTGTCGAATGGCCAACAACTCCTGCCCATAAACTGAAACCTGGAGATTGGGTTGTGTTGAAGAAACATACCCGGAAGAGTTGCCTTGCACCAAAGTGGGGAAAACCGAGGCAAGTGATCCTTGTCACTACCACTGCTGTGAAGTGCGCCGGCGTGCCAAAGTGGATTCATGCCAGCCATGCCAAAAAGGTAACTGAAGAAGAGGCGGCTGAAGCTGAAGGTGGTGCAGCTGAGGAGACTCCAGACGAGGGTCCGGATCTAGCTGATGTAATACTACCGAGCACCAGTCAAGACGAATGGTTCCCAGCGGACGATCTGATTCTTGATCCAATAAGAACCAGAAAGTATTCCTATCTAGATAGAGAGTGGGATAGTGGGTAAGAGACAGGACTAGAAGAAGAAGGTCAGGTTATTGAAATTCACGTCAGACCTGATCAGGAAATAGGTCAAGTAGGGACAGACCAAGTCATCGACACACCTCCAAAGACTCCAGAAACTGGAAAGGGACAGATAGTAATTAGGGCTGAAGTTCATGCGGAAGAAAATCAAGGGTTCGAAGTGCATGAACAGGAACAGATAGACATAGACGGACGTGTTCAGGAGACAGAGCCAGAAACAGTTGAAAATCAAAGACAAATTCAAATTATACCTGAACAAGGCCAGTTTAGAAACCAGGCAGAAGAAACAGAAGAAAGACCTAGGACTAGTCAGACAGGAAGGGAAAGAGACCCTGACAAAACGATAGTGCAACAACAGAACGAAAACAAAAGGGCTCGTGAAGAAGGCCAACCCACAGTAATAGCTAAAAGGCTCAAGAAGAAAAGTGAACCCAGGTACATAAAGAGACTGAAATGAAGATTAAAAACAGTGGAAGAGAAAATAGAAGACCGGAAAAGAGCTGCTAGTGAAAAACAGAGAACAGGAGTTCAGGAAAGCAGACGCAGTACCAGAATAAAAAGACAAAACAAAAACTATCGGAGTCCTGAATGGACTTATTTGGTATTGGAAGAAATTGATGATCCTGAAATAAGCGACAAAAGCGATCAAGATTCGGTTGAGGATCTGAGTCCTGAGGAAGAAGACCCAACTTGAAAGTGAAACTGCGTAAGCCTCTTGTGTTGAGAAACAAAGAGGGGTTGGAAAGCCACCTGTAAGCTAAAATGTCTGATTCAAATGTGAATGGAAGACCTAGAGGGAATTGTTGTAAAACTTGCTGTAAGATATGCTTATGTAGTGTAGCAATAGTAATAGTAATATGGATAGGACTAACTGTCTTTATACCTTTTATGATAAGTAAAGATACTAACCTGCACCCCACTAAATCAGTGTCACCAGACACAGAAGTTGTACATACTGAAGAAACACCACGTAGAGTAGAAAGACGTGACAATTCAGTTAGCCTGAAACAAACACGACCTGACTTAGAAGCACCAGATGAGGAAGGACTCACAAAATGAGAAACAGGTCACATTTAAATGTCTTTGCAAATCTTTTAGTGCATTATGTAGAAGCTATGGAAATAGAATATTGTTATGTCTGTATGAAGCTACCCACTTCAGTAGCTGAAGGTGTGACCTATCACCATTTACCCCTGACCTATGATATTTCCTGTAGTATATTAGCAAGCTCGTTACAGCTCTAAAAAACTTCATTCATGGAGGCACTCTCCCAATGCAGCAAGACAGGAACACATCATCCAAGGCAGCAGGGTGACAGCAGGCTCCACAGTAGAAGAAGGTCAAACACCCAATGGTGTAGGCCAGTGGTTCCCAAACTTTTGACTCCTGAGGACCCCTATTGAGTCACCATTGGAAGCCAAGGACCCCCAAACAATTTGTACGATTTAAATTCCAAACATTAAAAAAGTAGTTTGAAAAAAGTAAACACACGCTTGTGCACACCAAACAAATACTCGAATCACTAAAGATTTTAATATTTTATATAGAAAGAATTAGCAAAATCGAAATCTTTTAATGAGATGGTTAGTGCTACATCTCGGCAACTAAGTTTTCAGTATTTGCTTCTATTTCGCAGTATGAGGCTCCTGCCAGGGCCAGACTTGAAATCCAAAACCACCCTGGCAAATGTTGTCAGACCAGTCCCAGTACTAAGTGCAGTGAGTGAGCCTGGCCACTGCAAAGCAAACTTTGGGGGGCTCTCCCACCAAGGAAATTTGTGAAAAATTGTGCATTCTGCAGCACATTTGTCATTATATATTGAAGTTGCTTTTAAAGCATAGTAAATAATGATCTTACTATGCACCAATACAAAAATCTTGTTGGGGCTCTTTTATGAATCCTTCACTATCACTCTCCAACTTTGCCTCTCTTCTCTCAATAGCCTCTCTGTCACATGTATTTCATTTGGTTTTAAGGTTTAAGTTTATTATGCATAGTTAATTAAAACCAGTGCAAAGCTTAGTACAAAACAGTAGAAAGTTGACTTTAAAATATCATTAAAATTTGTACATTGTTATCGTCATTAAAAAGCATGCCCAGAGGAACCCAGTCTGATTAGCCAGGAGCAATTGTCATTATGGCGGGGCAGCGTATTCCCATGAGTCCTTTAGGCCGCCTATATGTTGTCTGTGTCAATGATCGGAAATTTTTTATTTTGACAGTTTTTGCTCGATCATTGCAAGGAACTTAACGTATCTGCAATTCAGTTTCGTGTTCGAAGGGTTCAGGCAGGCAAGGACCGCTTGCCTTCTCGTGCAAGTCCCTAGCTGCTTAAGCTCGGCCTTTAAGATCTGTTGACGGGCTGGCCGTAGCTCTTCGCAAAGGCAAGTCAGATGAAGTATATCGCCCTTGTCTGTGTTACAAAATGGACAAACCTCGTGGCCATTACTCCTGAGCCATGGTGGAAAATACTCTCTGCTGGGCAGAACCCCTAGTCTGTATTTCAAGAACTTCAGTTTTGTTGTCTTAGGATAACCCTGGCTGAAGTAAGGTTGCGGTGTCAGCGTTTTTATAAGAGTTTAATGACATCCATGCATGGTTTCTTTTGGCGAATGTGGCCTTGTCCTCTAGTAAGGATAGTGTTTTAACAGTTTTCCAGACTAGTTTTTTTAATGGGTTGTGCCCAAGTTGCATGTCCTAAATCACAGTTAGATTAGTAGCCACCAGAGCTGTCTTCAGGTAGGATCTTGCCTGAGATATATCCCTATTTTGAATGTCTTGCCATTAGCAGCAAGTTTAGAGTGTTGGTAGGGGCCGAGCGGAGTTTCTGGCAGCAGATGATGTACGCTCCCTGTCTGGCAAGGGTTTGCTTTTGCAATCCAAATTCCAGCCTGAGTTGGGCCGGCGATGTGTAGGGCGGAAGGGAAAACATTGTTCTATAGGCTTTTGTCTGGATTGTGTCCAGGTTCTTGGAGTCTCTCCCACGAAGCACCTCGCTGCCATAACAGATAGAGGGGAGTAGCTTAGCCTGGATAACTTTCAGATAGGGGGTTAGAATTGTCCCCATCAGTTGATTGGCTATGTTTTTTAGTGTAGCGGCGATGCACGCCCCTCTCCTTTTTGCTTCCTGCTTTTGTTGTGCAAAGGCGCCATCTCTGTCAAAGAGAACTCCCAGGTATTTGTAAACAAGTGCCGACTATTTTTTGACCGCCTAGTGCCCATGATTTCTGAGGCTTCTTCTTGATGTTGATCGACATGGTGCGTGTCTTGCTCAGATTTATTTTAAGTTTGTTTTCCGTGGCGTAGCTGTGCATTTGCATCAGAAGCTGCTGGAGGCCGATGTAGGTATGGCTAAGTAGCACAACGTCGTCCGCATACAGCAGGTTGCTCAAGGTTTCCCCCCCCAGCCTCGGGGAATGGGAGTTGTATATGTTGAGTGAGTCTGATAAATCTGCCATAAACAGATTGAATAGTATTGGGACAAGCACGCACCCTTGCTTCAGGCCTTTGGTGGTATGAACTTTAGATGACAGGTGTGTGCCGCCTCCTAGCTTCACCTGCACCCAGGTATCTGAGTGTAGAAGCTCCAGCATGCTTAGAATCGGCTGCGGTATTCCCCATTGTGCCAGTTTCCCCCAAAGTCTGCCTCTCTCGATGTTGTCAAACGCTACACTGAAATCGATGTAGCACATATGCAGCGGCAGTTTTTTCATTTTTGCTGCATCGATCATTAGAGAGATGGCCAGAATATTGGTGGCTGTTCCAGTATTTTTCCGGAAACCGGTCTGGTTCAGTGGTATGATCTGATTTAAATCAGCCCATAGCATAATTTCCTCTAAAAGAGTTCCCGCAAAATATTTTGCCTCATTATCGAGGAGGGCTACAAGTCGGTAGTTGTTAGGGTCCGTTTTGTCATGTTTTTTAAATATGGGGACAATCGTCGACCCTCTCCAAGATTCTGGGATTTTGTTTAAGAGTCTTACTTCCGAGAATAGCGGTTGCATATTGGTAGCCCATTCTGTGATCTTTTCCTTAAATAGGGCTGGTGGAATACCGTTTGGACCCGGAGCGCCTTCCTTCCTGCCCTTGCAAATCTGTTTTTTTATGATTGCTATTTGCTGGCCGGCTGTTATATCAGAGGTGTTTTTGGGTGGGCTTTGCTCTCTCTTGGTCAGGGCCTTCAGCGCGAACATTGAGGAGTTAGGCTCTGTGATGTTCGTTTTTGCGCTCCTGCGTGTTCCGGCTGGTCATTGAAGTGGCTAGAGAGGTAGTTGATCCATGACTCTTCCAGAATGTGCGAGCCTAGTTCTTTATGCTGAGGTCGTAGGATCCTATTTGCTGATTGCCAAAAGCGCGCGCTGTTACTACTTTTGCTGTCGTGTATTAACTTTGCCCATGTCTCATTTTCAGCGTCTTTCTTTATGTTCCATTTTATGCTTTTGAGCTTAGTTCTTTGTTTCTTCAACACTGTCCGAAGCTGTGCGTTGTCGGGGCTGATCTTAGCATTCGTAAGGTCGAATTTACTAATCTTTTATGCTGCCTTAATTCTGCTCTTGGCCCTTTATTTGAGTTGATTTTACAGCTCACATTATGCAAGTTAATTTTTGCCGGGGTCTTGGTTGCCAGTTCTTTTAGCAAAGATCCTGTGTATTGCTCCCAATGTGGGATATGCCCAGCTGAATTTGGTTTGTGAGTGTTATATCGTTGGAGGCCAGTATCGGCCAGAGTTGTTAGGTTAGTTGGTGTGCATTTGATCCTTTTTCGATTGATGGTATAGATCGCCCCTAACATTTTGTCTGGCCTGATTGTAGTGGGCGACTTTAATGTCAGATGGCATTCCTGGGGACGGTGGTCACTTTCTCCCTTGTCCCCCATTCTGAATTCCAAGACGTAGGTGAAGAGTGCCAGACTGACAAATGTATAGTCCAAGATGGAGCTGGCTGTTTGTGAGTAGAATGTTTCCACTGGTGGACGATCTGTCATGAATCTACCATTTAATGCCCGGAGATTTAAGTGTTCTAAGTCTTTGAGAAGGGAATTGTATTGGTGCTTTCTCCTGTTTTGCGGGGAGCTTTGTGATGGTATGATGTAAATTTTATTCAGAGCCAGGACCTCTTCCTCTGCTGATGAACCAAGGAGGTTTTGGTTGAAGTCCCCTGACAGGAGAAAGTGTGGCTTTTCCATCTGGGAGATATACTTCGTGAGTTGATTAGAAATTGTGTTGGAGTCTTTGCCTCTGTGTTTAGGGTGGACGTATGCATTGACAAGGCATATCTCTTCTTCTTTATTACAGAGCTTCAGTTTTATTTTTACTGTTAAGGTTGAAGATGTGGACGAGTTCATGAGAACTGCCGACGATATTGTTGTGTTGGATATATATGTGGCCAAGCCTCCTGACTGGTGGCCAAATCTGTTGGTTCTAACTGCTGCTGTTGAAAAGCCAGTGAAACCCGTGATATGTTGTGTAGATGTGAGCCAGGTTTCCTGTAGCATTACTATATCAAATAGAGAGATGTACTTTTGGAAGTCTGGGTCATCCATTTTTGAGATTAGGCCGTTTATATTCCAAGAACAGATGCCTATGGATGGTACACTGCCCTTTATGCCATCTCTCATTTGTTGATGGCATCAGTCCTCTTCAGGACGTATGAAGATCGTTCGAGAGAGAGTTTCTCTTGTTAGTGTTCGATTTTGATATAGCCCCCCCCCTGTGCTCGCTTCTGTCCATCCTCGAGGGCTGCGTATGTTTTTGATTGGCGGGCTTCCTCTCAGGGGCTTAGTCATGATGGGAGTGCGGATCTGATGGTGTTTTTGCACTGGACTTCTATCGCTTGATGTGAGTGTTAGTTCAGAGCCCACTACCGCCCTCGACCTGTCTTCCGGACGCTGCCAATGTATGTTCTCTCTTTTTTTAGGCGAGCTGCCCAAGGCGCCTTTAAGGACTCTAAGGGTGTTTGCCTGTCTTGCCTCCAATTTTGAGCTTGTCCTCCTCTGAAGGGGTGAGGGGTAGGCTGGTTTTAATATGGGGTCTAGTTTGATGCCCCAGGTCCTAAATTGCTCTGCTTCTGCTGCAATAGACTCCGCGACTTTGTTGGAAGACCAGGTGGTCTTGGTCCCCTCCGGGCTATTTGGATTGGCAGCAGGCAAGACTTCAACCGAAATTAAGTCCTTAGGACTTAGCCCCTCCAGGCTGGGAATATTTTCCATTAGTTTAAGAATGTTGCCACGGTTGAGCGTGTCATGCTGCCCTTGTGACTTATATTCCGGAAAAAAGACCAACATCTCTGTTGTTTGTTTGGTGCTTCCTACCTCCTTGTATTGTGAGTGATGTACTTGAGCTGGTGATGCATGGCCTGTACGAGTTTCGCGAGGTACCAAGGTTGAGCCTTTACCTGGCATGTTGGCGGTGATGGTTGATGCTTTGAATGAAGTCATTTGCTTTGGTATTATTTGTGTTAAGGATGGCCGTTTTGCTTGGGGACACTCAGTTTGATTAGAAACAGGATGATTAGTGAAATCTGATGTGTCTGTGACATGAGCTCCATAAATTTGGCTTAGCGATGGTCCAAGTTTTCCCTTCCTGTCCCCCACCTCAGCATTTAACCTGAGAGGGTGGTTGCTAACCTTTATTGGTAGTGAGTCTTGATTGATAGTTAGTTCTGATGTTCCCCTTTCCATTTGGAGAGTAGGCTCCTTGCTTTGCAGTGTTGAGACTCCCGCTTGATTCTCAGAGGCCCTTTCTGTCTTGTTCTTGGCACAGTTTGGCAGTGTAAGGTGATTGATCTTTGCTGCCGCCTCTCTTACTCCGACTGTTTGTTTGTAATAGTCTCTTACCCGTGGTCCTTGGGACCCTTGCCCTTCTTGTGTCGGCTGGCTACTGTTTGTTTTCTGTTGCTGCTGACTTGTGCCTAGGGGCAAGTGGTATTCGCTATCTGTGGGATTAGCATTGTTTGTGTTATCCCAAGATCTCTCCTTTGTGCCATAGAAGATGGGGAAGTATTTAGGCGTGGAGGTTTCAGTTTTTTGCTTGCGCCCTTTTCTTTTTTGTTGACGTCGCTGTTTGGCATTGAGTTTTTGCGAGTGCTCCTGTCCCGTTAGGGTTGTCTCTTCGTTTGCGGGTACGGAGTGGGTGGTTGGCTCTGCTGCGGTTCTGGATGCTTCACTCCTGATGTCTCCTGCTTCAGGGTTAGTGGTGCCTATTTCCTTAATGCGTATCCTCTATGTAGAGTCTTTATATCTCCTATTAGGTCAGCTAGCATTGAGGGCAGTGAGGCTACTTTGTCTAATGCCTGACTGCAATTGCAGCTCTGATAGGCGTTTGATTGTGCTCTCAGAATCAGGTTGTTTAGATTGCCTAGCTTGTTGTCGATGCCAGCTGTAAAGACTGCCAGTGTGTTGAGAAGATTAAGTTGAAGCTCCATTTTCTCTGATTGGTATTGCAGGGTATCTACTGCTAGTTGGATTGTATTTAGCAGTGAATTCCACGTTCCGATGTTTTGTTCCTTTCTCCACTCATTCTCTTTGAAGTCGTTGCCGGGCATATTTAGGTTTTTGGCTGCCAAAGGTGAGTCAGGGGCATGAGTCCCTTTGGGATCAGGTGTTTGAGTGGCTAGCATATCTTCCCATTCTTGTGTGTTGAGATAGGACACTAGTGCTCTTGCTTCGGCTTTGCTACTGGAGTTGTGAGAACTTGCAGCCTCCCTATCAGAGGCGCTTCTTTTTGAGTTATGGGTTTCCTGATCTGTGGTTGATAGAGCGCGTTCAGCCGTTGGGTGAGACTTGATGGGTGTACTATGAGTATGGCTCTTCGATTGCGAGTCCAGCTCCGGACATGGTGCGGTTTCTTTTGCTGGGATGGTGCAGTGAGCTAAAAAACGGTGATGGATCAAGCCCTGATCTGTTGACTGGGTATGAGTGTTCTGTTTAATTCAGATACTCTGTCCATCACCACCCCCTTTTCTGAATCGTTTTGTCCACCATAAGCGTGGAAGGGTATACTCAGATGTGAGTCCCTTGCTCATTGCACCATCAGGATTCAAGCAAGCCGGGCCGAAGACGGCTGTAATGCCAGAAACCGGTCCCCGGAAGCTTGTTTCCTTCCCAGTATAAGAATTGGCTTGGTAGTTTGGTCTGCCCTGTTCCCATGATGCACTGGGCCAGGGACAAACTAATTTGCATGTAGCCAGGTTCTGAGCTGGGATGGTGCAGTGAGCTAAAAAACGGTGATGGATCAAGCCCTGATCTGTTGACTGGGTATGAGTTTAATTCAGATACTCTTTCCATCACCACCCCCTTTTCTGAATCGTCCTGTCCCGTTAGGGTTGTCTCTTCCTTTGCGGGTACGGAGTGGGTGGTTGGCTCTGCTGCGGTTCTGGATGCTTCACTCCTGATGTCTCCTGCTTCAGGGTTAGTGGTGCCTATTTCCTTAATTGCGTATCCTCTATGTAGAGTCTTTATATCTCCTATTAGGTCAGTTAGCATTGAGGGCAGTGAGGCTACTTTGTCTAATGCCTGACTGCAATTGCAGCTCTGATAGGCGTTTGATTGTGCTCTCAGAATCAGGTTGTTTAGATTGCCTAGCTTGTCGTCGATGCCAGCTGTAAAGACTGCCAGTGTGTTGAGAAGATTAAGTTGAAGCTCCATTTTCTCTGATTGGTATTGCAGGGTATCTACTGCTAGTTGGATTGTATTTAGCAGTGAATTCCACGTTCCGATGTTTTGTTCCTTTCTCCGCTCATTCTCTTTGAAGTCGTTGCCGGGCATATTTAGGTTTTTGGCTGCCAAAGGTGAGTCAGGGGCATGAGTCCCTTTGGGATCAGGTGTTTGAGTGGCTAGCATATCTTCCCATTCTTGTGGTTGAGATAGGACACTAGTGCTCTTGCTTCGGCTTTGCTACTGGAGTTGTGAGAACTTGCAGCCTCCCTATCAGAGGCGCTTCTTTTTGAGTTATGGGTTTCCTGACCTGTGGTTGATAGAGCGCGTTCAGCCGTTGGGTGAGACTTGATGGGTGTACTATGAGTATGGCTCCACGATTGCGAGTCCAGCTCCGGACATGGTGCGGTTTCTTTTGCTGGAACCGGTGCTGATGTCTGTAGGCCTACCCCAGGATCCCTTTCAGTGGGGCAGCTGTCTAGTTTGTCATCTGGTATTTGGACTAAAATGAGTTTCTCATTCAGGTTAACTTTAGGGTCATCTAGTGGGGGTGATAAGATGTTTTCCCGGCTGCAAAAGACCAAGCCAGCTGGGTGTGCGTGCAGAGTCTTCTGGTTGTAGACGGCCGAGTTAGAAGACTTCCCTCTTTCGCTTGAGGTCTCCAGAGGAGTGCTAGCATTCCTGTGCCCCGAGGTGCTGCCCTGCACAGGATCGGACGAAGGGCCCCCTTGTACCAACGGGCCTTCGGGTACAAGCAGTGGTGGCGGAGAGCATGCTACTCCCAAGACAGCGGGAAGCAGTGGTGTTTGCAGTCCGGACAGGTGCCTGTTACTCGAGAATATTGCTGCGCCTACGTCCTTTAGGAATTCCAACTTTGTATATATTTTGGGCTGATAGAGTTTTTTAGCAGTTTCTGATGCGCTTACCACGGTCTCTGGTATCAGGACCGTTGGGGATCCTTGCTCTGTTGTATTATCGCTCAGCCCCAGTGCCTGCTCTGATGTGGAGAGGTTCAGCTCCATGCTGATAGTCGAGTTTGCGCTCGTTTTCCTTTTCTTTTTCTTGTGCCCTTTAGCGTTTCCCTGTTTTTCGTTCGTTTTTGCTGTGGGCTTTGGTTTGACTTCCAGGGGCCCCCTGGCCTTACCTGACCTCATGGTGTTGGTTGCGATGATGGTTGGCTCGCTAATTTTCTGTCCGTAGGTTAGCTGGATGTGAACTGGCTGCATTTTAAGCTGAGCAGAGCGGAGCGCACAAAGGGGCCGTGGGTGAGTCAGACCTAGTCGGACTGCCTGTCAGACCCCCTGGGCTCTTACTTAACGGCCGCCTCTACCGGCAACTTGTAGGTTCACCTTCCCCCTGGAGACTTTGTGCCTCACCGATGGTTGATGATCGATTAAGGTGAGTGGGGATGATAAGTAAAAAAGATTCCAGATGTGCAGCCTCACTTTTTACCCCCGCTCCGCCTCTTCTCTTCTTCTCCTCGGTACCAGGCAATGAGCAGAGGGACCTGAATTGCGGGGCTTGTAGCAAGCAGCGTGCATAGAAGTGCCCCCAGATGACACCGGCGAAGACAGCAAAGCACTGCTACCCCCGCAGCCCCCGCTCACCTCTCTGCTCCTCTCTCGTCCGGACTCACTCCTCGCTTGCTCCCTGCTCGCTCGCTTGGTCTCCCAATTCTTTCAGCCTTCGGATGCTCTCAGCCTTTTTTCCAGCCCTTTTTTGCCCCTGGCATAGGTAGAGGATGGGCTGGGAACTAGGCTTTGGTCAGAACAGCCCTGTAGCCCTGTAGCCCGCAGCTTCTGACTAACCTTGGCTGTTGTGGTCACTTTTTACGGGAAGGGCGGGCCGGGACCAGGACGTGCTGGGGCAGGCTGAGGCGGCTGTTGCGGCGTGATTAAGCTGAAGCCGCCGCTCGGACCCACGGCTCACTGACGGCCCACGGCACCCCCAGCCCCCGGCAGCCCCTGCAGCCCCTGCTTCTTGTTCTCGTTCCCGAGCGGGGGGAGGGTGCAGGGGGGATGCAGGCGGGTACCGGGCTTCGGATGGCGGCGAAAGTTTCTCGTTTCCCGGCTCCGGTCAGCGGTGTGTGATCTGCTGCAGCTGCAGCGAGCTCTCTCCTGTCGGCATGTGACGTTCATTTGTTTTATAGCATCTCTCATACAAGTGTAGGGTGTCTGAGCACTTTACATCACACACATACAGAGACATTGAATCGTACGTGTGTAAATCGGTGTATAGAAAATTTTATGTTATATAAGGGAAAGGGGACTTCAAGGTGTAGGTTTCACATGTCATCCATACTGGTGAGCATTTTTTAAGAGTGATCGGTCTGGAGAAGCACAAAATTTTGACACAGAATGTAACATAGGGGTTAGCTTTGACTTTAATTATAACAGTTTAATTCTACCCAAACAAATCTTTTTGGCAAAATGAGGATTATGAAAGTCTGGGAAAAAAAGAAGTTTGCATGCAGCTGTTTGATGGCAGGTCATAGCTTCAGGTGCTAGATTATGATTGTAACTCATAAACTGCACAATAACAAAAGAAACTCTGTGACAAAAGCAGTAACCCACTGAGCTATGCACATAAACTACTGTTTTATTTAATGCATGGTAAACATTCTTTGCAGCAGGAATTTTAACCCTCTGTGCTGCCTTAGATGAGTCAAACCTGTTAGCTACTGAACACAACATGCATCTCTCTCCAGCAGGTACATTAATCACTGGATGTTATCTTGACACTTTTATAGTTGCCCGAAAACTACAGATTATTCAAGGAACTTTGAAGTGCTTTTAAAACTGTTGCTTGCGGACCCCCTGGGAATGTGTCACGGACCCCTGGGGGTCCGCGGACCACAGTTTGGGAAACACTGGTGTAGGCTGTCCTTTTGATAAAGGACACTGGTGGAGCTGACCAGGGTGTTTCCGTTGCGTTTCCTTTTTCTTCAGGTTTCAATTCAATGTCTTTAATAGGATCCTTACTTTCAGTAGCAGGGTATACACAGTCTTCCTTCCTCTTGCGTTGGTTCTTTAGAATCATCGCCAAAATGTGGTAAATAGTATATCCATGAGCCGGGTGTATAAAACAGGATAGCTTTATTCACTCCTAGTTCCACAGTAAGTTAGACAAGAGAAGGTAGATAGCTAAACCGCTGTATCTTCCTCTCAATAAAGTTCATTTTCAACTTCTGCTTAACAGGGACTGTGGCATTCCAACGTTCCACTCCCTGGCAACCCACTGAGGTTCGGGGTGGGGAGTCTAAGTCTTCCTGCTCTGATACACATGGAAGACACTGGATTTTTTGCCTGCAGTTCGTGTGGTGTGGGCACTGCCCATCCATAAGTACCTGCGCCACGACATTTTGGGTGATGACAGCTACATGGAGCTCCTGGACAAGGGCTTCACTTTGGGTGAGGACTTCGGGTGAGAGATCGCTTACCGGAGTAAGGACTTACTATTTGTTATGTTCATTGCTACACAGTTGTTCTGCATTTGATGGGGTTGTTTCGATATGCTATTTGGGTTTCCCACTTAAGTGCATTATGCTAATTTTAGTCCCCATGTCTTGTGGGTGGTGAGTACCCTTATACTGTTTTGTGGGGTTGTGAGTGTCTTTTTACTGTTTTCTGGAGTAGGGTGTGCCCCAGTTCTGTTCCACAGGGTGGTGTGTACCCTGATACGTGAGGTTGTGGGGTGGTGAGTGCCCCAGTTCTGTTCTACAGGGTAGTGGGTACCCTGTTACGTGGAGGTTGTGGGGAGGTGAGTGCCCCAGTTCTGTTCTGCAGAGTGGTGTGTACCCTGTTACGTGTAGGTTGTGGGGCGGTGAGTACCCCAGTTCTGTTCAACAGGGTGGTGTGTACCCTGTTACATGTAGGTTGTTTGGCGATGAGTGTCCCAGTTCTGTCCCACAGGTTGGTGTGTACCCAGCTACGTGTAGGTTGTGGGGCGGTGATTGCCCCAGTTCTGTTCCACAGGGTGGTGTGTACTCTGCTACGTGTAGGTTGTGGGGCGATGACTGTCCCAGTTCTGTTCCACAGGGTGGTGTGTACCCTTTTACGCGTAGGTTGCGGGGCGATGTGTGCCTCAATTCTGGAGGTTGTGGGGTCGTTAGTGCCCAGTGCAGTTTTGTGGGTTGTCAGTTTCCCCAAAGGAGGCTGATGGGGTTAATCTCAATGTCATTATTTTTAAGAATGCAATGTAAATGGTTATCTTTGAGAATGCATTGTACATATTGATGTTTGTGTTTGCTTCCTTCACGTCTGTGTTTTGTTTTCTTGAGGAAGGGGGATATGTTATAATTGAATTTTTCCCATTCATTTCTATAGCTGTGTCTTTCCTACTTCTCAGCCAGGATGAGTGATGGAATGTGTGGTTACCTCATGGAATACTTGGGTGCTTGGTAATGTGTGGTGTGTCAGTTCTTGGTTGCAGGCTGAGCAGCAGGGAGGCTGCTCCTGGTGTGGCTACCTGTTCATCTAGCTTCCTTCTCTTATCTAACTTACCCTGGAGTTAAGCGTGAATAAAGCTATCCTGTTTTATACACCCAACTCATGGACATCCTATTTACCACAGTTTGTTATTGGTCAAAAGTTATGAGGGTCTGAGGGGTTCTCTGTAGGTTTTTTCAAGATAGGAATAACTTACCCCAATTTTAGGCAGTCTGCTAATGAACTGTGCCATAGCGAAGCATTAATAATCTTGGTCCACGAGGGTAAGAGTAAGTGGTTGATCGGAGCACAGCATTTTGGGAGAAGTGGGTCATTAAAATAGTTGTTTGGTTTTACGGTCAAAAGGGTTTGGCAATATCATGGTGGTCATAATACTTGAATTCTGGTCAGAGAGCATTATTTTTGGACATTGCCTGTACTGGTTGAGACTGAAGCTCAGTTGGAGTGCTCTTTTGAATCAAGGGGGTCTCTGTGACATTCTTGAGCTCCATCTCCAGGGAATTGGCTTTGACTGTAAAGAAGGATGAGAATGCTTCACAACTGATTTCTGAATTTTTTAACTAAAAAATGTTTTCATAGTCTCCAGACTGATCGTGTCATGGCTGCTGGTGTACTGAAAGCCAACAAAGATGGTCAAAGTAGCAAGTGAGTTCCTCTGATTTAGGCGTCCTAGGTGTTTGGCCTTCTGACTACCTGGTTTTGGACCTTTACTGTAATTGAGTCTCCTACCACCACAGTCTTGCTCATGATAAATTCTATTGAAAAGGATTGAGTTTGCTTACCACATTGTCTGCCAGGCTACTGCTGCGCACCCAGGGTGAAGGCAATGAACTCTAGGCTAGTGACACATGAACACATGAGCATGTGTGTGTGTGTGCAAGTGTGCGCTGACTTGTGAGACTACCATCTTTTGCAGCCCAGTATCTTTAAACAGATATTCTGTTGTAGAAGGGCCCCTTCAATGAATGGTGAGTAGGCCTTATAATGTGATTGGGAATTCATAGGGTAGATCTGTAGTGCTTACTGAAAGACTGTGGTGCTTAAATGAGTTACATTTTATTTGAGAGATCTGCAACAATGTGCAGTTGTGCCCCACTTAAGCTTGCATGGTTCAGTGGGGAATCAATCTTAGGGTAAACATGAAATCTGAGTGAAGAGCAACAGTACCTTTGATCACATTTATATACTTTAAGGCACTTTAAGAATAGTCACAGTTCCCTGGCTCAGCCATAATAAGATTCCATGACTTTGAACCCCCTACAGGGCCAAGTTAATTACTCTGCTGGCCAGCAGGAGGTTTAAAACCCTCCCCACACAATAGAGGCATGGTTAATCAATTTCCTCGAAAAGGAAGGGGTGGGATAACATAATTAGCTCCTCACATACCACCTGGGTTGGGAAAGTCAAAGCCTACAGAAACAGAGGAGGAAGGCCAAACCTATGGGGCCAAACACAGGACGGGCTCCCTTTGAGGTTTTGGTGGGAAGTGGTCAGGCAGATATGTTAGTTGGGGGTGGGAGCTGAGGCTCCAAGTAAAGATCTTTTCATAGTACACTTGAAGCCTCCATCTTTAAATGCCTCAGAATGCTGTGGAGGCAACAGTGGAGTGATGATGTGGCACCGTAGGATTGTCCAGAAAGGCCTGATTTATAACATTTTCTACCCCTATTAAAAACCCCTATGGCACGAGGGAGCAGCTTTAAAAAAGATAATGGTCCTGAAAGCAATGACAACAAAAGAATGCCCACCTGGAAGGAAAAGCCACATGATGCCACAGCTAGGGTGGACTTTATCTCTAGTTGGCACCCAGGTGGAAGAGCGGTCACTCCATGACCAGTAATGCCTGCCTCCAAATGCCCCCTTGAGGGGCAGTTGGAGGAAGGGATCTGCTGAGAAATACTGGCTGGTTTCCCTGTGATATCTGTGGACTGACCCTTGATTTCCCTGACAGGTGCCCTTCAGGGAGCCAGGAGACTCCGGGACCTGAGGAGTGTGGCAGGGATGGTGATTGGCTTGCTGTCTGTGGATGGGCTATGGAAGATGCCCCCTAAGCAGGAGAGAGCATCAGGAACCCAGGCAGAGAAGATATCTGGCAAGGAAGCAGCCAATTGAATCTTCCCTCAAATTTAGAGGCCCGAAGGCTTGTGGTAAAATGCTCCTGGTGGCTAGGGGTCATCACCAGGACCCAAACAAGTCCAAAAACACGATTTGCCCCATGGAGGGTCTGGGCAGAGAACAGGTAGTGTGGTATGTGTGGTAATTTCCTCAAATACTCACAGGGAGGTCAATGCCCTTGTGGGCAGATGCAACCTCACTTGTGTGTGATTTTAAATGGGAGGAGGAATGAGCATGGGACCCTTTCTCCTCAGGGCAGAAGGAGCAACCCTTGACCCTATTTCAGGCAGTTCGCTCCCCACGCCGCACAGCTCCACCTGCCTGTGCCCGTGTCCCTGACCCAGCTGGTGCCGCCAGTTCGAGGCCCTCCATAGGAATCTGTTGTGCATTCTGGCCCGTTTTGCACATTAACTTGTCTGAGGGTGTTTCTCACCCTGTTGTAATCTTGCTGCTGTATTCTGCCCCCCTATTGATTGTCATTTTTTTTGTATTCTGCTTTTATATTCTGTGGTTTGTATTCGGTTCTTTTATTCAGATTTTGTATTCTGGTTTCCGCCTGTTTTCGCACCTTAAAACCTTCCAGCGTTCTAGCCTTCCTGCCAGGCACTGCGTCCCCTGTGGCCTCACCCCCTCTCTCCCATTCATTTACTCTCCCTGCCTCCCAGCTGCTCCTCCCTCCCACTTCCCCTTCTTATGGCGGCCGCTGCAAGGCCATGCAGCGGACACGTGCAGCGGGCGCGCAGCTGACACGCCAAAGGCAAACCGGTGGGCACCCATCCATGCCTAGACCTCGCCCAGCACCAGACCCCTGGCCCCCACAAACACCACAGCACCCAACGCTGCTACAACGCCAACTTCCTCCATGCACTCAACAGCAACCATTCATCCTCCTGCTTCCAGCCCACCCCAAAGCGCACCCATGGACCCTTCCCCTGCCGGGAGTGCAGCTTCACCGGCCTCCAAGCCATCACCACACCCACCAGGGCAGAACGCAAACCCCTCAGATGCATACTACTCAACACCCGCCCCTCTAACAAGCACGCCATCGAACTCTGAGACCTACTCGATTCATTCTCCCTAGACGTCGCCTTCCTCACAGAGACCTTGATGAAACCCTCCTCGGCACCCGTCATCGCCATCCCGGACGGCTACAAAATCACCCGCAGAGACCGCACTAATGGAGTAGGAGGAGGAATCGCCATTGTCCACAGAAACAGCCTCAGAATCTCGACCAGCACCGATGACATTCTCAGCACCGCCGAAAACCTGCACTTCCAGTTCCACACCGATCCCAACACCACCCTCAGAGGAACCCTCATCTACAGACCTCCCGGGCCCCGGCCACAGTTCAGCAACTCCATCGCCGACCTCGTCAGCATGCACGCGCTCGCATCCACAGGCTACATTCTCCTCAGAGACCTCAACTTCCACCTCGAGAACACCAACAACAGCAACTTCACCACCCTGATCAACAACCTCGCCAGCCTTGGACTCAAACAGCTCGTCACAACTCCCATCCACTCCACCAGACACACGCTCAACTCTATCTTCTCCATCAGCAACAATGTCACCTTCAGCCACACCACCGAACTCCACTTGACCGACAACCGCTACATCCACTTGTCCTTTGAAAAACCCACCACGCATCACCACTCACAACGGAGCCCCCACCGCAGCTGGAACAAGATCACCGAAGACCAGCTAATCGCCACCCTCATCCGAAACCCACTAACTGACACCGCTGACACCGACACTGCCACCCGCAAACCCAGGCAATGGATCAACAACTGCTCCAACACTCTCACCCTGATCAAGGAACCTTCAACCAGACCCACTGACAGAAAAGCCACCTGGTTCACTGCGACCGCAAGGCATCCAAACAGCCCTGCCAAATACTCAAGAAGAAGTGGCACCACGAACAGACACCAAATAACAACACAGCGCACAAGAACGCCATCCACAGGCACCACCAACTCATCCGAACCGCCAACCCAGCTCCAACTCCAACGACATCCCGCCATCGCAAGACCTCCGCAACTCCCTAGCCAACTTCTTCCACTGCAGGATCGCAGACATCCATGACAGCTTCAACAACCAGGCCCCCCTGACAGCCACGACACCTCAGACTCACTGCTACCCAGCGACACCAACCTCCTGCTCTCCTGGACCCACGTCAATGATGACAACACCATCAAAATCATGAACACCATCCACTCCGGCTCACCATCTGACCCCTGCCCACACCACATCTTCAGCAAAGCAAGCTCCATCATCACATCCCACCTCTGGAATATCGTCAACACCTCCTTCGTGACCGTCACCTTCCTTGAGAGCTGGAAGTATGCCGGGATCAACGCCAAACTCAAGAAACCCAAGGCAGACCCCAAGGATCTCAAGAACTTCAGGCCCATCTCCCTGCTCCCGTTCCCGGTGAAAGTCATCGAGAAGATTGTCAACAGGCAAATGACATGCTTCTTCGAAGAGAACAATGCTCTGGACTCACCCCAAACGGGATTCCGTAGCAACCACAGCACTGAAACTGCCCTCATCACCACCAACGACAACATCAGGACACTGTTGGACAACAGCAAAACTGCGGTCCTCATCCTCCTGGACCTGTCGCCGCCTTCGACACCATCTGTCACCACACCCTACGCGCAGGCCTCCACAACGCAGGGATCCACAACAAAGCCCTGGACTGGACCACCTCCTTCCTCACCGGCAGAACACAGAGTGTCCGCCTCCCCCTTTCTGCTCGGAAGCCGTCAAGATCATCTGCGGCGTACCCCAAGTATCATCCCTCAGCCCGACACTCTTCAACATCTACATTGCACCGCTCGCCAACATCTTCCGATCGCACAACCTCAGCATCATCTCATACGCCGACGACACCCAGCTGATCCTCTCCATCACCAAGGACCCCACCACCACCAAAACCAACCTCCACGAAGGAATGAAGGGCGTCGCCGAATGGATGAAGAACAGCTGTCTGAAACTGAACTCAGACAAGACGGAGATCCTCATACTCAGCCCCACCCTCTCCACCTGGGATGACTCCTGGTGGCCGGCCACCCTGGGAGCCGCGCCGATACTTACCGACAACGCACGCAACCTGGGATTCATCCTAGACTCATCGCTATCAATGACCCAGCAAGTCAACGCCATTTCATCCTCCTGCTTCAACACCCTCTGCATGCTCCACAAGATCTACAGATGGATCTCGCCGGAACCAGAAGGACGGTCACCCAGGCCCTTGTCAGCAGCAGACAGGACTACAGCAATGCCCTCTATGTGGGAACCGAGGCCAAACTCCAGAAACAACTCCAATGCATACAGAACGCCTCTGCACACCTCATCCTCGACATCCCTCGCCATAGCCACATCACAGATCACCTGCGAGACCTGCACTGGCTTCCCATCAACAAGAGGATCAACTTCAAGCTCCTCACCCACACTCACAAGGTACTCCACAACACCGGACCAGCATACCTCAACAAAAACCTCACCTTCTACACCCCCAAACCGCCAGCTCTGCTCTGCTGACCTCGCCCTCGCCACCATTCCATTCATCCGGAGAACGACTGCCGGCGGCAGATCATTCTCCCATCTCGCCGTCAAGAACTGGAACTCTCTCCCCATCCTATGACAGACCCAGGACCTGCTTACCTTCTGGAGACTCCTAAAGACCTGGCTGTTCAAGCAGTAGCAGCGCCCTCCCCTCAGTACCTTGAGACCCTCACGGGTAAATAGTGCGCTTTACAAATGTTTTGATTGATTGATTGATTGATTGATTGATTGTTTGCTGCCACACTGCTTCCTTGGGTGGTGTGCCGGGCTGACCCTATGTCTCTGTCTGAAGGAGCACACTGCTGATATCTCCAGCGTGCCTGGACAATTGAATAACTCCAACCATTACAAGAAACTCACAATTAATCCTCTCCCTCAGATCAAACAGAGAATTCAGGAAGTTACCACACATGATCCAGAAGAAGCTTTCATTACACAGTTGGAGTTCAAATTTATGAATAAAAAGTCAACAAAGACCCCTGTATTGTACTGACTTCCGAAAATGTACAAAGTTATCAATTCTCCCCAGGGAGAACCATTCTATCAGGTTGTGATTCCATCCTGAAACCTATCGGAGAAAACATAAACACCTTTATTAAAGACTATGTCCCACTACTAGAGACGTACGTTCATGACAGTTCTTACATGATCAATCTCGTCGAAGGTCTAGAGTACAATCCCACAGAAGAAATGTTATTGACTCTCAGCATTGAGTCACTTTGCCTTCATATCCCTCAAAATAAGAGCATAGAGGTGATAAGACAGATTATTGATCAACGTCCTGCACCATATCGTGTCCCAACCTAATTTATTGTAGAGCTTATAGAAATTGTCTTAACCACCAACTATTTTCTTTTTGACGCTACATACTACCAGCAAGGCTCAGGGACTTCGATGGGATACATTTTTTATCCCAACCTAGCAGATCTCTATTTGGGAAAATTTGAACATAAATATATCAACACTATGCCCAATCCCTTCCAAAGTAACTTCAGATGTTGGAAGCTCTATATAGACAACACATTTATGATCTGGAAAGGCTCACACAACACATTGCATCAGTTCATACACTATCTCAGTACCTGCCAAACATATCTGAAGTTCACACATGAAATGAATACAGATAGTATTCCATTCCTAGACGTAGAAATAAAATTCCTAGACCTAGAAATCAAATTGTCAAGGGACAATAACATAACTCTGTCCCTCTACAGAAAATCAACAGAATGGAACACACTATTACAATATAGCAGCTTCCACCCACAGGCGCTGAGGGTGGTCTTCCCTATGGGCAATGTCTGAGATTATGCTGAAACTGTAACCAAAAAGACAATTTTTTTAAAGGGATCCATCCTGAGCTGTAAATTGAGAGAAAGAGGATATCCTTAACAATTAGGCAAAACCTCCATGAAAAGAGCATGGTACGACCGGAGAGCAGATATACTCAAGACAAGACAAAATGCTCCCTGTAACAAAATCATTTATGGGGCTACTTTCTGCCCATACAAGACCTAGATTGTCAAGATCAGTAAACAACACTGGCCAGTTCTCAACACCATGAGAATTTTGAAATAACTGCCCCTCTTTTCATATAGAAAAGAAAAAAACATTAGAGACCACTTAATGCATTCCAATACCTGTGTCAAAAAGCCCACAGACACTATCCCAGGAATGGCCCCATTAAAGGCCATTACAAATGTGGAAATTGCATCAGCTGACAATACACTCACAACAGAAAGAGTTTATACATGGGATGTAAAAGTGATTCTACAGCAGCAAACTAACTGCACCGCCACTAATGATATTTACTGTATTTATTTTCCATGTAATTTGATATATATCGGACAAACTTCACAACAAATCAAAGCCAGAATCTTACAACATAGAAGCCACATACATTGTTGAATTGAAGCTGTCCCTTTTGTACAACATTACACAGAGAAAAATCATACAGTGGATAACCTGAAATATTAGGTTATTGAGAAAGCGATTCCATCACCATGAGGAGGTGATGTCTCACATACATAACAGAGGCTAAAATGCAAATAGATTGATAGATGTGATTCTATTAGACAAAGACTAAATACAATGGAAGAATGGTGTACGGTTGTTACCCTAACAAACTAAACTTTGACTTTGGTTACGACAAAGAACACTCCATGCTCAAAGAAAAAACTTAAATATCAGTGTGTGTCATTATTATGTTCTAAACCCTCACACGTGACATCACATGAGGGATAATTTATTAGGAGAATTGTAGGAGTTGTATGTATTATGTGCATGTGTGTGTCAAAGAACCTGTTATCACAATGTTGTTATATGTTATTGTGTATGTCCATTGTGTGTCGAAAACGTGTATGTTTTCTCTTTATTTCACAATTTTCTTTTATCATTGTTAGATTGAATATAATGGAGCACGGTAGAGATGTAGTACAGCACATAGCAGATTAGTAAAACCTACAATTATCCACAACACACCGTAAAAGCCTCCAAATAATGTAATAATTTTTTCTTATTTGTTTTCAACTTCCTCTTTGATGTATTAATTATAACACTGTACCCTCTCAGCAGCTGCAACATTTGTGTGAGGCATAATCTGCCTCCAGTGCTATTCATTAAATGATGTCCTCATTGCGGTTCTTTACATGTGCGAAGGAATCCTCACAACTCTGCATGCCCACAGGTCTATTGGTTGCACGTGACCATATATGACATCTGCGCACCTCCTTGCACGTCTGCCATGTCTTCGAAGGGGAGATACTTGATAAACACGGTAACAGTAACACCTAAGGCACGAATGCGATGTACGTGACTGGGACAAGGCGATACTCCTATCAAGGGTCCACCCAGCTGTTCACATAGACAGACATGCCAGTTACAGGCATGAGAGAAACAGCAAGCATAGGCTCTCTCATGCAAGGTAAGACCATTATCGAGCATGTGACCTTATGGTTTATACAATTGTCTTACGTATGAGTGATAGGCAGTGGATCTCCACATGGTATTCTAAGCCCCCTATCTCTTCTTTCCTGCCATCCGGAAGGAAGACAGGTACTCCAAGAGCTCTGATTAAACAGTATCCTTAACTACATCCGGTCCCTCCTTAAGGAAGAACACTGTACCCAGATCTTCGAACAACCTAGAGCCACAACATTGCCTCACAACAGGACAAATTGATTATGATCTATACAATATATCTATAGGTAAGCTTAATACACCCCAGCCCACACCGCCTTATAGTTGTCACTTTATTTTCGAATACTGGGGGGCGTAAGTATGAAAACCCGATTTTGCGATTCTCAAAATTCGATTGTTTGTGAATCGCATTTTGAGAATCGCAAAATACGATGTAAATAAAAAATCGCTAACATTTAGCGATTCCCAAAGATTCGCAGAATACGTTTGCAAACTCTCAATTTGCGATTCCTTAATTGCAAAATCACAAATAAGGAATCGCAATTTCAGAGAATCTGCAATTCAGGTGCAGCTTGATAACATCACACCCAAGAAGTGTGACTGCCCATGCTGTTCCTGATTGCCCGAGGCTGTGTGAGAGGCTGGGAGGAGAAGCAAACCACTTTGGACTGCAACTCCAACAACTTCCAATGGATCCCCAGGAGAAAGAGAAGGATAAGGAGGAGGCTGGGAGGAAAATAAAGCACAAGTTTAGTGTAAGGGAGAAGGAGGTGCTCATAGAAGAAATGGCAGTAAGCCATGAGTTGCTCTTTGTCAAAAAATTACTGCATGTACCAGTCACAAAAAAGAAAATTATGGCTGGACATCCAGGCAAAGGTCAATGCCATCGGTGTGACCCAGTGACCAAAAAGTTAGCAACCCAATATACCCTATGGTTACTATATATTTCAGACAAAATTTCAAACATTACTTAGCGGCCATGTACACATGGGGCCGATAGTGCAAAGCAACAACCACAAATATTCAATCAATATACATAAGTCACTATAAGTGATCCAAATAGAAGAGAGAGAAAAGGTTTGTATGAAAAAAGTTTATATTTAATACTCAAAATAGATTTGAAAAGGGTACAGAATAAATAACAATGTTATAGGAAGGATGCACTGTGGCTATAACGCGTGCAACAGATTGTGTTAGTCATAAAATTATTAGTTTTGGCTGTGTGACTGATATTTACCTGCAGCTAAAGGTTAAATAAAACACAGTCATGCACAAATTATCTTTTGCTTTGTTTCATCATTACTCACCTAAAAATAGTTTTGTGTTATTTCATCATGTCTGTGTCGGCCCGCACAGACATGATCCTGCACCACCTGCTGGTCTGCAATGTGGACCTGGGCCCTCAGATGAATCAGTATCAGTCAGTTCAACTGGGGTGAATTTTTTTGTTGCTATGTTGGAGAGCATGGCACAAGTAGCCACAATCTTGCAGCCGGTCTCTGGGCAGTATTGGAGTGATCCTACACTTTTGTGAAGGCAGCGAACAGGCTCTTTAGTATCCCAAATGTCCGCTCTATTACACAGCGCCTAGATTTGTGTACACAATTATATCTCCTCTTCCTTGAATTGGCTGGGTTGAGGTACGGAGTTAAGATGAAGTCTCACACAGCATATGCAATGTCTCCTACAGGATGAAAGACATAAGGTTAATCACTGTCCTCTCTCTTCCGACCTTAACTGTATGTTAGAGTGTTAGACATGCATTTACCTAGCAGGTAGCCCTCGCCAAAATCGCCACCAGTGAGACGTCTGTATATCCCACTGTGTTTAAATATAAAGGAGTCATGTGTATTGGCAGGGTATTTTGCATCAATGTCGTTGATTATATATTTAGCACTGCAGATGACCTGTATGTTGAGGGAATGATAAGATTTGCGGTTCCTGAATAAATACTCATTGTTTGATGGGGGTGAGAGGGCAACATGAAATCCATCTAAGCCAATGACATGTGGGAATTGGGCAATCTTGTAGAAGTCCAGTTCAGTTTTCTGTAATGCCTGTCTGTTGTGTGGTGGGTAATTGGATTTGATGTGGTAGCCTCTGTACCATTGCATCCAAAAATGCACGGAGGAAGCGCGACAGGCAACTCTGGGAGACCCCGCCTGCTGCTGCTATCACCCCCTGGAAACTCCCTGATGCCGGTAAGTGCAATGAACACAGGACCTGCACATGGGTTGGAATGGTTTGTGTCCTGCGGGTTGGGTGTTGAAGCATGGGTTTGAGCTCAGCAATCAAATCCATAATGGTGGCTGAGTCCATCTTACACTTCTCATGGTTCTCCTCCTCAGTCTGCAGGAACAGAGTGATGCGCAATCTGAATATCCGTTCCTGTCACCTCCTTCTCCCTTTTGCAGATTGAATTTGCATCCTCCTTTCTATCACATACAGAGCTGCCATTGTGAAAACTCATGTTGCATTCTGGTCTTGTTTAAATACTTTGCACCTGGTTACCACCTGCTTTGAGTTGGTGGTAAACTGCATGTGCAAAATTGCGAAAACTGATAATTCACAATTTGCGATTCTTTCTTACATATATTTTGCGAAATCACAATTTGCAAAAATCGCTAACTGCGTGTCTGTATTAGCGAATTCGCAAATCAATTTGCAGATTTCCGTACATAGGAAATAGCTATTTTGCAATCACAAACACTGTTTTTTTGCGAATCACAGGGTTTGCCACCTCAAAATAGCTTGGTACATATGTCCCTAGATGTGTACCCTTCTAATGCAGCACATTTTGTAAATGGCTGAGCTGAGTTCTTTGACAGCAATAGATTCGGCTTTAGAAGTCTTTTTTCAAGTTTTTCTAATTTATTTTATAACTGATATTTTCTGGTCTATTCACTAATCTTTAGTTCTTTTGATTAAATCTACAAGGTTTGTTCTGTTAGAATACGAAATTGTTTTTTAACTTAATACCCAGTGTGCATGGACATATAAGTTGCTCTTGTTCTTATGAAATATTTCATTTGCAAGAAGCTGTTGAAAATGACCTCAAAGTGTTACTTAAGCATGACATTATTGAGCATTCAACTGATCCAACACCATGTGTTTCTCCCATAGTGGTAGTGCCTAGAAAGCGAAGGAGCATTACTCCTATGCTTTGGCATGCGTCAGGCAAACAGGGCAATTGTAAAAGAACAACACCCAGGTACACATACTGCTAGCATGATAGCGTAACTAAATAGTGAAAAGGTCTTCTCTGATTTTAATAAAGGTTATCATCAGTTAGAACTTGAAGAAAATTGCAGGTACATTACAACCTTTTCTACACGTTAGTCTGCTTCGATGTAAACAACTACGTTTTGGTGTGCCATCCACTGCCAAACTGTGTGAAGACTTTATTTAATGTATCATACAGCCTGCCATAATTGCATTCAATTCCAGTGACAACATATTTTATTTTGGAACTACACAAAACTAACATGATAAGGCTCTTGCCGTAGTAGGTTGTTTGCTTGCTGAAGCAGGCTTGACTTTGAATGCAGACAAGTGTGAGTTCCATTAGACAAAGCTAAAATTATTTGGTAATATCTTTTCTGACGGGGGGTATGACACCAGATCCTGCTGATCCACCACACGATGATTCTATGGTGCATTCTTTTCTTGGAATGGCCAATTACTCTTCCAGATACCTACAAAACTTTGCCACTGTAAGCAGTCTGTTGGGACACTTGACGAAAAAGAATGCTTAATTGGTGTATTGGTCACATGAATGTGAGAAAAGCTATATTAGAATCTAAAAAGCCATTGAGAATGCTTTAGAAATGGCATATTTCAATCCTAAGCTTCATATAGAGGTTGTTGTTCACACTAGTCCATTCGAGTGAGGCACTATCCTTGCATAGCACAGTGGACACTTGAATGCTCAAAGCCATATTGTGCCATATGCAAGTAGAATGTTGGCTCAAACAGAGCATGCTTATTCACAACCTAAAAAGAAAGCTTAGCTGTGGTATGGGCTTGTGAACATTCCCATGTCTTCCTGTACGGAAAGACTTTTACGCTACTAAGGGGTCACCAAGCTTTACTGACTGTATTTGGCAACCCAAAGGCCAAAATGCCTCATTCTATTGAACGATGAAGGCTCCGATTACAGGAGTATAACTAAAACATTGTGCAGCCTCTATGGAAAGATCAAAGCCCTGCTGACTACTTTTCCAGAGTGTCTATACTGTAGGGTAGTTCCTATATTCCCAATAGGCTCTGCGCATTGGAATAATATATCCTATAGATTTGACGAAGGACTTATGCCTACTAGGTCTCTATCGAATATATTAAACTTAATTGTGAGTGCCAGCTAGCTCAGAGGTCACTAGAAACTTTCTCGAATACACAAGAAGGGATTAGTTTCTGACAACTGCATAAACATGACAACTTTGTTTCCCCAAGAATAAACGTATCTTCAGAGTCGTGGAAACAATAGATAGATATTTTACTCAGTCAATCGTGCATGCTTCGTTTCCTCAGAGGTGCAGAGAAATAAAGAGACAGGCATTTTCAATAAAAAGGATTTATTGAACAGTCTTCTTTCTCATGCAAGAAAAGTGAACTGCTACAATCGTAATCCAGGCTGCAAAGTATAATGCGTACAGCGAGAAGAGTATTATAAAATAATACTATAAAAGCATTGTATTGGTTTCTAAACCATAGATAAATACATACATAAATAACAAAGGCTAAAAGTACTCAACTGGTGCTTCTAAAATACGCCTACCCCAATGAACCTAACCTAAGTCAAGTACCAGGGAAGAAGTAAGTGTGGTGTAACATAGGTTTAGTTTCTTTGTCAAGAATCTATCCAACATTTCTCTTTAGGGTCTAATCGGTTCCATACCTTAGTTTAGAATGAAGGAGGTCTGGTATCTCTGTCTCGGAACTCGATTTCCCAACACTCCACGAGGGGAGCTTGGAAACACTGGAGCTGAATTCTCAGTGAGAGAAAGGCAGCCTTTTGATCAGTGCGTCAGCTGGAGGGTCGGCTTCCTTCGGTACTAGCTGTAGGGAGCAGCATCGGGCAAGTAGATAGTCGAGCTGCTCCGAACCACAGTGTCTTTGCTAGAGCAAGTGAAGGCATATTTATACCTTGAAGGTGCCTAGTTTGACGTGAAGTCGGCCATATTAACATTTGTAAACAACCCCAAGGGAATGGTAGTTCTTGGACAAATCAATATTCAAGCAAGGGGATGTCCTTGTAAATTGTAAATTGATACTTGTATAGCGCACTACTCACCCGCAAGGGTCTCAAGGCACTTGTACGAATACCGCTGTGGAACCCATCGTGGCTTTCCCTGTGAGGCGTCCACTCCTGGGCACCCCCAAGGTGGAGGCCAGGCATCCTTAGCGTTGTGGGGGCCGTTGTGGAGATTAAGCAAGCTATTGCCCAGAGTTGCAGAGTGGGACTCCATGATTGGAATAGGCACTGAGGCGAGAATTATCAGGTCCGTGGAATTTTGAGCCCAAGACCCGCTGAGGCGGGGAATTGAACCTTGGTCCCCGGCTAGACCTCTGCATCAGGGTTTGCCGCTCTAATCATTGAGCCACACTTCTCCTTGACTGCTTAAGCCGATTTTCGAAGAAATCAGTGTCACTTTTTGGCACGGGTGGAAGTAGCCATGCCTGTATTTGGACTGCATGGGCTATGTCGAAATATGGGTATGATTTCTATGCCTATATTAGGGCAATGTGAATTGTACCTATATAAGGGCATGTATCTGGAAATCTCGCTCGGATCCTAAAACGCCATACAACAATACAAGGTCACGGTACTCCCTCCAAGACAGCTGAGGCCTATATTAATTTCATCGTAAAATGAAACACACCATCTGCCCATCTGCTATTTCTTTAGCCCAGATTATCACTAAGCATGGGAGAATTTTGCGAATTTGCGGTTGTACATGGGTGCGGCCATCTTGTTTGCGTGACGTATTTTAGTTTCCGGGCGCTATGTGTAATCTCGCAAAGTGTGCGGCTCGCTAGTACAAGTTCGAGCCGACATGTTTCACTGCTATAATTCGTTAAGCAGTTTCATCAGGGCTGCACTCATATGCTGCCACTCCACTTTTGGACACTAGTTCTGTAATGCACAGGAGTCAGCCAAGTTAGTCATACCCGCCGCTCCAATTTCAAAAAGGTAACAGGGTACTCCAGTCGTAAGTTTTCCCTTTTCCTTAGTCTTAAGTTTTCGTGACGACAATAGGAAGACGCCTTTCCTCTGCCGGAGGAAAGGCGTCTTCCTATTGTCGTCAAAAGTGGAGTGGCAGCATATGAGTGCAGCCCTGATGAAACTGCTTAACGCATTATAGCAGTGAAACATGTCGGCACTGGCATTAGGTAATGGTATGCATGAATAGCTACCAGCCTTTTTAATTTAAACAGCACACTATCACCTCCCTATGAATAAAGTTGGTTAAGGGACTTGTGTGCTGTGTTTTTAGGCACTCAGTTATATGTGTGTGTTTGTCACCAGCAGATTTTTCTGCTCTCCACTGTTTGTCACATTTTATGTTGTTTGTTTTGGACACCTCTTTTTTTTCTTCTTATTTCTTTTGAGAAGCAAGTGACTACCGATGATGAGACAGGGGCCTGTCTGGAAATTGCATACCAGTTACCCCGTTGGTGGTGTTTCCGTGAGGCGTCTCTTGCTTCTCGCACATTTTTTCTCTATTAAGAGCTTAGTCCAACATTAGGTGTGGACTTTTGTGACCAACTTTTGTTTTGGGTCACTACTTGTGTTGTTCTGTGGTGCTGTCCGGGAGAACAGGTGTGTTTTTTAACGTGGGCGGAGTACAGTGCATCACCTCCTTATAACGTGTATAAGAGAGTGTCTGGGAGCAGGATGGTTTGACCGCCTCTCTTTCAGAGTCACTGATATATCTTTACGCTAGTGGATTGGGTCTGTAGTTGAATTACTGGCGCACCTACAACCAGGCCACCCACCTTTGGACGGATCTCCTGGACCGGGAACGCGACCTGCTCGACCTGCTCGGCATCATGATCCCCGGGCTTGGTGAGTAGTAGTAGCTATTTCATCACTACTCTGTTTTCTCCTGCTCTGTGTGTTATTATATTGCAAATTTTTGTTTTTTTACCAAGAGCAATAATGCTGCCGATTACATTGTAGGTAAATTATATTTCAAAATCTTCTGTGCATTTCAGGTGCACTGCTCTCCTCAGTAGCATTGCTACTATGCTTATTTTTTTTCGATTTTGTGTTCATTTCATTGGCCTGAGAAATTATGTATGAGTTTAGTTTACAGAACTGCGTAATGCTAGACACTAAGGGGCAGATTTGCAATTACCGGCGCAACCCTGCAAAGTAGCAGGGATGCGGCAATAATTGTGCGCCACACCACCACCACCCATGGTGCGCCTTATTTACAATGCGGTGCACCATGGGCCCAAAACGTCACCGGAGCGTTACGCATCTGTGCCGTAAAGGCGGCGCATTGCTGAAGTTGCGTCGCAACGATGGCGCTGCTCCAGCAATGCTCTGGGGTGCCCTATCTCCCCAATGCTGCGTCAAGCCGTACGTCTGCTTCAAGCAGGCGCAGGGTTTGAGTGACGCATCATTGTCCAAAAAGTGACTGATTGAAATCTTGTAGATTTCCATCAGCCATTTTTAGGATGCGTTCCTGTGCAGGAACGCCCTCCCTTGCGCCGGAACGCCCCCTGATGGCGCAGGGCTTTACAACGTGATGCATCTCCCATATGCGTCACGTTGTTAATATACGCCGCACAATGGCGCCTCTTTTGTTCTGCCGCTGCGTCACAAAAGTCACGCAACAACGGAGCAAAAGAGCCGCAAGGGGCTTGTAAATCTGCCCCTACAGACTCAAGTCCAGTCCTTCCTTTGTACACCTGGCAATAAGAATAAATAGTGGTGGTGGATTGATAGTTTGAGTATTTTAATGACTGGTTAATGTAGTTGGAAACTTTTTCGTGTTATTACTGATCTGCAATCAATATGGAGTTTGTCTGTCACTTCGCGTGCTGCGGACTGCTGCCTGCCAGTCCTAGGCGAACCTTTTTAGTAGTTTGTTTAGTGAGTTACATAACTTTCCAAGTCGACGGTCCGCAAATCAAGCAATACTAATATCGTAGTAGACCACATGAGATAGGTCAATATATCTCGTGGAATAGTTGTCTATTTGCTATTTCACCAAAATATTTTGGTATTGTTCTTTTGAAATGTTTGATTTGGTTGACAACAATCATCCATGTTTTCGGGTCTTTCTTTCTTTCATGTTGTACATCAGCTCCCCCCAGGGGCAAGAGGACAGAGGGGGAGGTGGTATCGGCTGCTGCTGCTGTAGAAGTCCAGGATCGGTCAGGCGAGGGCTCCTTTGCTGGCCCCGGTAAGTTTTCATATTAATATAGAGTACCTATTTTTTCCTAGCGTTCCTCATTCGATTTTTTCTAAATCGTCTTTGATCTTCTTGTAGACTGTATTTAAATTCTTATCCTGCCTCTACTATGACTCCCTGTGGTATTACTAGATTATTCTTATCAGTCTGTCTGTGTAGCTAACTAAGATTGCACGTTTGGCAAAAGGTGTTAAACGAAACTCCCATTCTAGTCAGGGATTGTCCATAATGTCTTTTCAAGTCATCTAAATGTTTATGCTTTGACAATTACCAACAATAAAATGTGAATGACCACCAAGAAAGAATAAGATACTACTTTACTTTTGGTTTGGATAGGAGGACAATCCATACTACTACTGTTGCAGGGACAAATCTGCTCAAACAGAACTACGGACACTAAATAGTGAATTGTTTATCAATTATAATAGGCGCAGGTAGACTTTCCACATACCTCAGTGATATCAGACTTTGAAGAACCCCCAATCTCCTTACTGACTAGATGCTGTGGCAGAGTCATTTAGCTCCCAAATTCATCGATGATTGAACTCCAATGATGATTATCCAACGCAGGACAAGAGTACGGAGTCAGAGTCAAGAAGTGTCAGAGGCACAGACTCATGCTTGCAAATTGCAAAACCTTTTGCTCAGTCACTCTTGACCAATAACCACAGAGTCTATTTAAGTTTTAAAGCTTTATTAAAAGTAAAAACATTTATTAAAATCAAGCTTGTCATAAAACATAAACGGTTGATTAAAAATGGAAATGTGCTTAGTGATTTATTTCACACATTTATTGTGGGCGAGCCGAGCCCTCACCTGGTTTGAACTTTAATTTTTCTTTTTTGTGCTGAATCGTTGGTCACGCCATCCTAGTGATGATGATCTGATCTTGCTCTTGTTCTTAGAAGTGAAGCTTCTGTCTGTTATGAGAAAAATGGTGCGTGTTAAAAAGCAAGCATTCATCAGTTGTGCCAAAAAGTGCAGCAAGACAACACCCTTCCCTGGAAAAAGGGAAATTTTTAATTTAGAGTACACAGTCACAAATTATTAGATTGGTTTCTGTTTTCACATTTCTTCATCCCTAGACAAAATACTAGTGAGTGGTGTATGTCTATGACATCTAACATTCTTAAATGTACTTTGTAGGTGGAACATCTGGTGCCGGAGCCAGCACGGAGGTGGAGGAGGACACTTCTGGGGAGGAGGCGGTGCAAGTGCCGGAGGAAACTGCTGTGTGGGTTGCCACGGAGCAGTGGTAAGCTCTTATATTCCTTACTTATTGAGATTGCAGACTACAGAGTGTGCTCTCTGCACGGGTGTAGTATATATGTTCTACAGTTAAGTTACTATACTGTTAAGCAGACTTTCAAATTTAGAACAAAGTTTCTATCAACCAGGTGGTAGCCTCCTCTAAATTTACTTCAACTCAGCTGTGAATTTTTTTTCGAGAATCCAAATCAGATCTGAGATGAACTTGATGGATGGGATGAACGAAAAGCGAAAGAAGGGTGTAAGTAAGTGTGGAAGGACGAGCAAGTTAAAAGTAATGATGACTGACAAAGAAGAATAATACGTGTTTGATTGGTGCCCAAGGTGGCCGGGAAGGAATATGATGCATGGCTGGGTGAAGGATGAAGCAAGGATGGGTGGAAGGAGAACAGCCTGGGTGGGTGAAACAGAAACTGTATGTGTGCGCAATATATGCTTTGGTTGAAATTCAAATGCAAATCAAGCACGGATTTATGGCTTGCGGTTTCCCAAATAAAATGAAAAGGTTGTTTTCCCGTGAGAAAACGTAAGGTTTGTCCAGATGAGAGACATGAAGAAGAATAATTGACATATAGTTTGAATGGTACTATCTGACTCTTCAATAGCATATGTGTATCTAGAGAGAGTAGACGGTCACTGGATGAACTAAGTGTTACTTTGAAGAGCATGTAAGACCGCACCCACACGTCCGTCCCAGTGTAGGAAAGGCAAGGAAAAGAAGTTTTAATTTTGTCTGAATACTTCCATGAATAGTAGCTGTAGTTTGTATTGCAAGCACAGCATATATCCGGCTATTACGATGGCCACTCACTACCTCTGTTAATAAGTTTAGTAGAACTCGGTCATTCATGTGTGGATGTATTACTGTTCACTCAATAAAAAGCAAAGCACCTAAAGTCATCCCATATGTAAGCAAATACATACCATGTGCAGTGATAGATAATCAGATTATTTATCTTCTTCATTTTCCTTTTCTAGTTTTCATTGGCACTGTAGGGTGAAAGTTAAATTAATTAAGCACTAGCCCTTGTAACAGAGTATTCTCAGTGCCACCCATATTAGAAAAGTAAGAGCATCACCACCTGCATGTACTGGACTGGTACAGTATTGCAAGTCTGTCTCACTCATCATGGCGGGCGTCTGTTTTTCTCGGATGCAAGTTGACTGCGCTGGCATTATGCCGGCTTGCAGAAGTTAACGTACCAATTTTGGTAAACAAGAGAGAAGAAGAAGAATAAGACTGGTGTACTGTCATAGTCGACTCTAATGGAGTGAGTCCATAGTGCTCGTAGATTTGATTCCTTAACCCTTTCGATGCTGATGACGAGCTCAGCTCGTCATGATGCACGGGTGAGCTGTGCTGATGACGAGCTGAGCTCGTCATGAACAATGGGAATAATCCAAAGTCAGCACAGGAGGGGAAAACACCTAGCAGCCAAGGTGTTAAACTCCCACTAATGTTAGAGCAAGGATGAAGAAGTGGGAGGTTAGATAGATACTGGCCACAATAGTTATGTACTGCGCTTGCAAGTTGCTAGTTCTACTGTGACACAACTTTCTGCTGAATCATTTTGTGTTGATCTTAAAGAGCATTGGTTACAGACTATGTATTTCTTTCTTCATATAGAGGTTCCTTCCAAACCAACACGGAAGGAGCTGGCTAAAAGGACCCGGCAACCGAGGCTGGAGGCGACTGTCGCCGAATACGGCGGCTGGTGGCCCAGGAGGAGGGGGACAAGCAGTCGACCATAACATCGACCGGGACAGCTGCATCCTCCTCCGCGCTCCCTGGGTCAGCCAGTCAGCGCAGCAGGTCTCCAGCGGTACGGAGCCGGGGTACCGCAGCCACCCGCCACAGCCGAGCAGCAAACAAATCAGCTGCCCCCCACAGCAGAAGGTTGCACCACCTTTCACTCAGGGTGTCCTACCTCGAGCAGGAGCTGTTGAACACCAAAACCCTGCTTGAGACCCTCCGCAAGAAGCATGCCGACCTGGTCCGAAAAGTGAACAGCAGCCAGCAGTAGGAGGAGACTGTTCCTTGCCCCTTTTTTAAAGACTTCGGGGGGTGGGAACTGGAAGTTGGGTATTTTGGACTTTTCACGGACATTCGTTGGGGTTAGGGAGGGGGGTGTTGGTTCTTGCGGGAGATTAATTATGTTAGGGATATAAATATACTTTAAACTTTATCTTAGCATACGTGTTTTTTACTGCTTTTGAGGCTGGTGGATGGGGGTTTAACAGTAAGTTTGTTTTCCTGAAACGTAAGTGGCATCTTGATTCAAGTTGTGTAAGTAATTACTAATTGCCCAAATGTTTTCAAATCTAAGTGCCTCTCGCAGAGTAAGTGAATTCAATAGTCCTAGGACTTTACTAGTACTATCGTCAGTCTCTCGTCTCTCTTAATACTCCATTATACTACCTCCCCCCAAACGCTTATCTTACCTGTAATTTGTGTTTGGAAATAGGGCTAGGCACAGGGCTGGCTGCATGGGAAATGGCGATTAAGGTTGGCAATCCTGGGCGGATGAAATGTCATCATTGCGGTGGTACTAGTGGTGTTACACAGTGGAAGTTGCAGCATATGAAAAAAAAGAAAATGAAACCTTGTTTGACCTTACCGTAGCATTAGAACGGTACGATAGAGAATATAGCAGGTGACAGTACACTAGAACAGTGCCACAATGTAGTCTAACAAATGGTAAAGTATTTAAAGTAGAACTAGTACTTGCGTTGAATTTCTTTGACATTAGCTACTACTACAAGAAATAGTACTGAAGGTGAAGGACACAGCAGCGTAATAATTTGCTATGTCTAGGAGGAGGATGTTCTTGATGATCAATCAAGTTGATGGCACACATGAAAATCTGCTTTCATTTGACAATAGTGACTCTGTGTCAAGCTGAGTAAGAATATATCCTCGGATTCCTTCACCAGCCTGTTGCTATGACCTTATCCTCCCCAGCAAGTGTGTGGAATTATTGTTGTCATTTAGTCACACATCAATCAAAACCACACAGACCGGGGGAAGAGGGTTAGGGTTTGGAAAATGGATGGGAATGGGGGTTTTTGGGAACGTTTTGTTGAGAGAAGAAAAAAAATGCACAGCATGGACAAACAATAATGGAACATAAACAAATCTTTTGGTACAAAGCTCAGAGAAACACTTCGTACATTAAATTAGGTTTGAAAAATAGCAGAAGTAAAACCTATAAAATGGCTGTAGGGATGAATTTAGAAGCAGAGATCAAAGAAATGCAGAGTCACACTCATAGAAGTTCACAGCAATAACATTACTTAAAAGATAATTAGAAAAGAACGGATACTGTATCTGTATGTTGTTGTAGTGCTCCTGTTGAATTTGGTAAGTTGCATGCATCCAACCATTCCTCTTATTAGCGGGACTCCTCCATTCGATCTGACGGTCCGTCCATCAATGTTGGTGACCAGAAGACACCCTGTCCACTGCCTGCATTGCGGATGCTGTATTGCGGCTCGCTAATGTGAAGCCTGACTTTATCCCTTTTTCCCATTGCACAGGCTGAAACCCTGCCTGTAATTATTGATGGAAAAACAGGAAGTGATATTAGAACACCTCTGACAAATAAATATAAGGTATGTACGCTGTGTAGTGCAAAAAGTCACACTTTGAGTTTCCTAATAGACAGTACAATATTTTTGAAAGTGCGTACTCTGTCTGAGTCTCCTTTTGAAGGATAAATAAGTATGGGCAAATTAATTTAGCGGATCTTTCCCCTCAAGCTAGGTGTACTGTAAACTGTGTTTTAGAACAAAATTAGACCTTCCTAGCAGTGCTCCCAGACCCTTACTAAACCCAGTCGCAAAAATGTAGAAGACCCCCAATCAGATCTCCAAAAACGAGGCCTAGTAGAAAATGGTGACAAAACGTACTTTGAAATTAAAGTACACCCAAATCCCCCCTTACACACCATGGATTGTATTCAAACCACTTGCAAGCAAGCAAAAGTATCCATACCCAGCATTGCTCCAAGACTCGCAAACCCCCCCACAAACACCAGGAACCCCCACAAACAGCCCCCCGAAAACGGTAGAGTGAGCAAAATCTCAGAAAACGCAAAAACCTTTTCCCCAGGGATTGTCTCCAAAACACTTTCTTTCGGGTATTAGACCTTCCCAGCAATGGCCCCAGAACTGTCAACCCGGGCAAAAACAAGTTTAAAGCCCCCAACAAGCCAAACGGCAAAACCCGGGAAAAGTCACACTTAGAAAACTTTGGGCCTACCTGGAATTCAGTCCAAATGCGCTCTGCAGCTAGGCCCCAACTCCCCTTTTCCACCATGGATTTCCTGTAAAACAAATGCAATCAACATTAGAATGTGCCAGCAGTGCTCCCAGACCCCAAAACCCACCCACAAAAACCTGGAAGCCCCCCAAACAGCACCCCAAAGACAGGCAAGTGAGCAAAAACGCAAAAACTTTTTCACCATGGATTTGGTCCAAAACACTTGATTCCGATATTAGACCTTCCGAGCTATGCCCCCAGACCCCTGCAGCCACCCGCACAAAAGCAGAACACCCCCAAACAGGCAAAAAGCAAAAATGGGCCTACCTTCAATTCAGTCCAAATACGCTGTGAAGCTAGTCCCTAACTCCCCTTTTCCACCATGGATTTCCTGAAAAACAAATGCAATCAACATTAAACTGTGCCAGCAGTGCTCTCAGACCCCAAAACCCACCCACAAAAACCTGGAAGCCCCCCAAACAGCACCCCAAAGACAGGCAAGTGAGCAAAAATGCAAAAACTTTTTCACCATGGATTTGGTCCAGAACACTTGAGTCCAATATTAGACCTTCCGAGCTATGCCCCCAGACCCTTCCAGCCACCCGCAAAAAAGCAGAACATCCCCAAACAGGCAAAAAGCTAAAATGGGCCTACCTTCAATTCAGTACAAATACGCTGTGCAGCTAGGCCCTAACTCCCCTTTTCCACCATGGATTTCCTGAAAAACAAATGCAATCAACATTAGACTGTGCCAGCAGTGCTCCCAGACCCCAAAACCCACCCCCAAAATCTTAAAAGTCCCCCAAACAGCACCCCAAAGACAGGCAAGAGTTCAAAAGTGCAAAACTTTTTTCTGCTCTGATTTTCTCCAAACCACTTTTATCCGGTATTAGACCTTCACAGCAATGCCCCAGACCCGTCAACTCACCCACAAAGAAGTAGAACAACCCCACAAGTGCAGAGTCTTTCTTCAGTGGGCATAATCCAGCCCTCTGCTTTGAGGGAAATAGGAGTCTGGAGGTGGAGGATATAGGAGCATGTTCTTGTGAACTTGTGAACCTGAGGAATGCAGACTGTGGCACCTTCAAATCAATAAGCAAATAAGTGAAGACAGTTCTGCTGATGGGCTTGTTTTTGTGATTAGGTGATTAAAGTTTTTTTATATAGATTTTGCAAAACAAAGAAAGACAGACACACAGGAATAAAAGTGAATAAGGACGAAAAAGAAAGTTAGTGATTCATTGACTCATTTTCAGTGCTCGGTGTCAGGGAAGAAGAGCTCATCCTCAAACTCTGCAAATTCAGACGGGAGTAGGTCAGTTAACAGAGAAGAACTTCCCTCATCTAAGTTGGTGTCCTCCCCGTCTTCTTCCTGCGTGCATTCTCGTATTTTGTAATCTGGTGGTATGAGGTGCTGATTCATCTTGATCATTGTTAACCTCTCAACATTTTTGGGCGAGAGGCGGGTCCTTTTGGAAGTTACAATGCCACCAGCAGCACTGAAAACACGTTCAGAAGACACACTTGCGAGTGGGCAAGGCAAGTAATTTATAGCCAGGTTGGTGATCTCTGGCCACACATCTCTTTTCCCATGCCAATACGCAAATGGGTCATCATGAACGTAGACCTCTGTTGAGTTATTCAGATAGTCCTGCACCATCGACTCAAGGTTCTCCAGGGTTCCTCCACTTTGCTTACTTTTTTCTGGGACCTTTTGAGAAGCAAACCCAAGCTGAGTTAGCCAATCCTCTTCTTCATACAATGTTACTGTTGTGTCTGGTGCAGATGATACGGTTGCTGGTGTCGTTAACGGCTGAGAGGGAAAATCACTCACTTCTGCCACAGCCACAGATGCAGAAGTGGATTTTTTTGACTCCGGATGGCCTGCTGATGCTGATGTACTGCCTTTTCCTTCAATTTCCTGACGTTCTCTTTCAAGCCGACTGGCTGACACAGTTAGCCAATGTTTGTACTTTGTAACATCTGCATCATCAAAAGGAAAGAATACTCTGCCTGCCACTGCCTTTTTGTACCGTGGATCCAGAATAGTAGCAGAAATGTAATGCTGTTCTGTGTGGATCTTTTGAAGACGTTCATCGCAAAGTAGGCGCTGTAATAACTTCTCTGCCAACTCAAATGCTTCTTGCTTTCCATCTTTTTGAAATGTAGAAGACACTGCCTTCAGTTGGTGCTCTAGCATGCGCAACAATGGGATAGCTGACTGTATGCGTGAAGACCTCAAAAGGTCGAAGCATGTCTGTCAGGCTTTTAACTAGCTCCCATTGCTCCACCTGTATCCTCAGGTCTATCATAGGTGTACCCAGTTTAAAGAAATACTGATCGACTACCGCATACAGCTTATACAGACGCTCAAGCATGTAGAAGGTTGAGTTCCAACGTGTTACCACCTCCTGGATGAGTGCTTTCACTGGCACTTTACGTTCATGTTGCTGGCACCTCAGCTGCTTCCGGCCCTTAAAAGAATGGTTGAAATGTGTGCACATTCTTCGGCAGGTGGTCAGTAACTCGCACACTGGACTTTCTTCACTCAAGAATTTTTTAACAACCAGGTTTATACAGTGCGCCAAACACGGCACTCTGAAATAGTTACCCTTATCCATGGCCTTAACTACATTGGCGCCATTATCCGTGGAAACATAACCAATCATGCGTTTTCTTGGGGACAGCCATTGAAAAACATTTGTGTTAAACTCATGCAAAATGTTTTCTCCTGTATGATTTTTCTCCATGGCAAACATGGCTAGTGTTGCATGTTTCCGAGCAGCTTTATAAACTTTATCCGTGTCAACACCTGCGTTTACCTTTGCTTTAACCCCTGAAAAAGAGACCCAGTGTGCAGTGATGCACATGTAATCAACAGCTTGGCAACTGGTCCACATGTCTGTTGTCAGATGTATAGTGTGAACAGCACTCTTCTGCAAAGCTGCCCCAATCACCTCCAGCACATCTTCATGTAGTGCTGGAACCGCAACTCTGGCAAAATAGAACCGGCTAGGAACCTTCCATTTAGGGCAGAGCGTTGCCACTAGTTCAAGAAAACCCACCCCTTCCACAAAAGAAAAAGGGAGAAGGTCCAGCGCTAGCATTTTAGCCAGCTTAGTGTTATACAGACGCGCCGTTGGGTGGTTGCGTTCAAATGGCGCATCTGAAATCAACATGCTTCTAATGGTGGGCTGGACAATTTTACGGGATGATGATGACTTCTTCGACCCAGTTACGCTCAGTGATGATGAACTTTTTCGCATTAGTGTCTCACTCTTTCCCACACTCTTAGTGTGGCTCATATATCTTGCAGGGGGTGTGCTGCTGACAGGGGTACTGGGTGCAACTGAAGAAATGTTTGACGCTTCTTCCTCCTCGTCATCATCAGATGAAACATCAACGGATACAATTTGTTGACTTGCAATTCGGGCTGCCTTGATCTACCTTAGGTGCGCATGCCATTTGACAGTGTGCTGTCTCTCAAGATGACCTCTCTGGCCTCCGGTACCGTAGTTGGTACCAAGCTTACCACGACTAACTCGAACCTTACAAATGGTACAAATGGCTTTGTTTTCCCTTGTTGGGCTAACACTAAAGAAGTCCCAAACTGCGGACTTCAAATGTCTGTGGGGGGCGGAGGAGGCGATACTGGGAATGCTAATGCCAGATGAAGTGGAGGATGTGTGTTGCCAAAATTTACTACGTTGTGCACTTACAGCACCACTAATTGAGGAAATGGAGGTCGAGGTGGATGGAGGTCCCTTCTGGCGAGAAAATATGGAAGCGGTAGGTGGTGGTGTACTAGTTACCTGCATTGGTGGTGGTCCCATTGCCACGTCGCCAACATCACGCTCAGCAGCATTTCGGGATAGAATAAAAATGTCTGTTTGCTGCATGCCCGCTGAGGCTGGAGTGACGTCTATGATGACTGCGTCGTCGTCGTGAGAATCTTCATCAGCAGGAGTATATGCCACTTCTTGTTCAGCGTCATTATCACACTCCATAACTATGAGACTTTCGGGGACCTTCCTTTTATGCTTAGCTACCTTTGTCAGATCATGGTGTGCCTCACTCTCAGTCGGCAGTGGTGGTTCCCAATTTTCATCCATATCATCAGAAGGAAGGGGGCTAGGAGAAGATGTAGACACCATCCTTGATCTTTTCCTTGCTAGGGATCTGGAAGACAATGAATGATCAGGAGGAGTGGCTTCCTCAAATGATACCTCGGCTTGAATGTCGATTTCCTGATGTGCCCCAACTTCGGGAGGAACAACTATTGTGGGCACTTGTGCCGCTCCATGCACCTCTGCTTGCGCCTCTCCTTGCGCCGCCTCTCCTTCCACATGTACTTGGGCTTGTACTTGCACATGTGGTTGTTGTTGTGGCTGTGGTTGTTGAAGACTCTTCAGATGAGTTACAACAACCTGTGTTGATTGAGGGATGCTGCTACGTTCTTGCGATGAGCCAACATCACTGGTTGATGGTGATTGAACAACTATACTGGCTGCCTCTGCAGCACTCAAGGGCTTGGACCTAAGTTGGCGTGGTGGTGGTGGCACTGAGCCCAATGGAGCGGAGGTGCTGCTCCCAGCTTGGTCCCCAGAAGACCCCACTGCTGCTGCAGGCGTACTTTTTTCCCCAAAAAATGCAACGGTCGGCACACCAGTCTCCTTGGTAAGTGGCGCCACTTGCTTCTTCTGCTCCTTACTGGCAACTTTCTTGCTAGAGGAGCTACGGGCAACTTTTTTTGGGGCCATCTTCTTCAGATGTCAGAACAGCAGGCCGCAGTTGCACAAGTTGCAGAGTTGCCTGTGGCCACAGGTGACGTTGTGCTGCACACATCGCAGCAGGACTTGTTCCTGGCACTGATGAGGAATGATGAGGCTGATGATTCGTCTTTCTGCACCTAAAAGCAAACAAAGCCAGAGGAACATCAGTTAAATAAATGTTGCATATGTAGCGCTTCAATTAATAGTTTGCAAGTAAGCATTTTTATTATACCCACCCCCCAAAATAGAAAGACCAATAAAATGCACCACTGACAGAGTACCCCTGGGCATAATGGATGAAAGCAGGCAGGCTGGGTGCAGGCCTATGGCACAACAAAGCACACTGCCTGGCTTTGAAATGGCCCCTTGACCCCCACCACATGACCAGGCCCTGCCTGTACCAGTCCTCAAAATGGCCCCCACCCAAAAAATCGAAAAACACACAAAAATCACCAAAATCCAATGCCATCCATGCCCTCAATCATGTTCAAATTCAATATACCCCACAGAAAGACTAGGCCATGCACCACTGAGTAACCCTAGGCATAATGGATGAAAGCAAGGCACATTGGATGCAGGCCTATGGCACAAAGCACACTGCCTGGCTTCAAAATGGCCCCTTGACCCCCACCACATGGCCAGGCCCTGCCTGTACCAGTCCTGAAAATGGCCCCCACCCACATGGCCATGCCCCATCAACACCCCAAAAAATCGAAAAACACATGCAAATCACCACAATCCAATGCCATCCATGCCTTCAATGATGTTTACATTCAAGACACCCCACAGAAAGACTAGGCCCATGCAACACTAAGTACCCCTGGGCATAATGGATGAAAGCATGGCAGACTGGGTGCAGGCCTACGGCACGACAAAGCACACTGTCTGGCTTCAAAATGGCCCCTAGACCCCCACCACATGGCCAGGCCCTGCCTGTACCAGTCCTCAAAATGGCCCCCACCCACTTGCCCATGCCCCATCAACACCCCCAAAAATCAAAAAACACACAAAAATCACCACAATCCCATGCAATCCATGCCCTCAATCATGTTCAAATTCAAGACACCCCACAGAAAGACTAGGCCCAAGCACCACTGAGTAACCCTGGGCATAATGGATGAAAGCAAGGCACATTGGATGCAGGCCTATGGCACAAAGCACACTGCCTGGCTCCAAAATGGGCCCTTGACCCCCACCACATGGCCAGGACCTGCCTGTACCAGTCCTCAAAATGGCCCCCACCCACATGGCCATGCCCCATCAACACCCCAAAAAATCGAAAAACACATAAAAATCACCACAATCCTATGCCATCCATGCCCTCCATGATGTTTACATTAAAGAGACCCCACAGAACGACTCAGTCCATGCACCACTGAGTACCCATGGGCAAAAGGCCCCAACAACAGCCAAAAAAATCGAAAAACACACAAAAATCACCACAATCCAATGCAATCCATGCCCTCCATGATGTTTACATTAAAGAGACCCCACAGAAAGACTCAGTCCATGCACCACTGAGTACCCCTGGGCAAAAGGCCCTAACAACAGCCAAAAAATCGAAAAACACACACAAATCACCACAATCCAATGCCATCCATGCCCTCAATCATGTTCAAATTCAAGACACCCCACAGAAAGACTGGGTCCATGCACCACTGAGTACCCCTGGGCATAATGGATGAAAGCATGGCAGACTGGGTGCAGGTCTATGGCACAACAAAGCACACTGCCTGGCTTCAAAATGCCCCCTAGACCCCACCCACATGGCCAGGCCCTGCCTGGACCAGGCCTCAAAATGGACCCCACCCACATGGACAGGCCCCAACACCACCCCCAAAAATCGAAAAACACATACAAATCACCACATTCCAATGCCATCCATGCCCTCAATGATGTTTACATTCAAGACACACCACTGAAAGACTAGGCCCATGCACCACTGAGTACCCCTGGGCATAATGGATGAAAGCATGGCAGACTGGGTGCAGGTCTATGGCACAACAAAGCACACTGCCTGGCTTTCAAATGGCCCATAGACCCCCACCACATGGCCCGGCCCTGCCTGCATCCATTCCCTCCATGATGTTTACATTAAAGAGACCCACAGAAAGACTCAGTCCATGCACCCCTGAGTACCCCTGGGCAAAAGGCCCCAACAACAGCCAAAAAATCAAAAAACACACAAACATCACCACAATCCAATGCCATCCATGCCCTCCATGATGTTTACATTAAAGAGACCCCACAGAAAGACTCAGTCCGTGCACCAATGAGTACCCCTGGGCAAAAGGCCCCAACAACAGCCAAAAAATCGAAAAACTCACAAAAATCACCACAATCCAATGCCATCCATGCCCTAAATCATGTTGAAATTCAACAAAACAGTTGTGTCATGCACCCATAACTAACCCTGGTCCTACTGGATACTGTGGCTACCCACAATATATTTTATTTAATGTTCTGAAAAAGTTCCAAAATTGTAGTTGCAGCAACTGTAATGCCCCAAACAAACTTACTTTTTCAAAAGTGATCCAAAGAAAGTCAAAAAGGACTCAAATCCAAATATCCAGCAGCATCCACAAAAAGTAATCCTTCCAGGTCAAGATCCAAATCAAAGTGACCAGGACATGAACAAAGCACTGGGAGGAGCCTGCTGGACAGGAAAAGGAAGTTGGAGACTGTGGGGCACTTCCTTCCTCCCCCACCCCCCAAAATGGACTCCTTGCAAAAAAAAGTGCAGGCAAATGTCAACCTGAGGAGTTATTCTGATAAATCATCATTTTCAGAAGGTTTATGCTGCCTGCTGGTGGATTTCTTGTGCAGAATTGCAAATTTTGCAATTTCGCAAATGCAAAGATTGTTCTTGCCCGCCGCATCTACGTGTTCGCAATTGTTTACTCCCGCGATGCGTGATCACTGGCCTTTATGACGTACTCTCGTTGACAAACTCTTGCTGTGCAAGGTGGCAAGCCGCGATGACGTAATCGCGGTCGACAAACTCCCGCGGGATCCCGCAGCAAGATCCAAATTGACGCTATGTAACATTTATGGCGCGAACTTAGACAATTCAGATGCCTTAGTCGAGATAAATATGGAATTAACTACCTGGCCCCAGCCTATATTGATTTGTGGAGACATGAACATTAATTTGACTAATACTGCTATGAAGGATGGGTTGGTCAAGTATAAGGGCCGCAAACCAAAAGTATATAAGGCATTATTAAGCTTAGTACAAGATCACGGGTTGGTGGATGTGTGGGGGCATTTAAGATCTCAAGATAGTGGATATACGTTTTATTCTCACCCTCACAAAAAATTGGTCAGACAAAAAATTGGTCAGACTTGATTATTTTTTTACCCCTGTATCAGTAATTCATGGTGCGACAATTTCTTTATACCCCAGAATCTCATCAGACCACTCCCCGATATTGTTAGAAATTGGTATGGCGTTAATTAAATCTAGACAATCCAGCTTTACATTTGATAGAAAACTAATTCTCAATGCTGATTTTAGAGATCATATTAGGAAGTGGATCAAATTATTTTTTGAAGAAAATAAGGGATCTAGCTCACAGGCTATAATATGGGATACTTTTAAAGCTGGGTTTCGGGGAGAATGTATCAGTTTTTCTTGTAAGAGTCAAAAAAAAGCTAGACAAGAGTTAGAAAGATTATATGTGCAACTAACTCAATCTGAAACATTAGTTCAAGTTCAAGTTCAAAAATTTGTATAGCGCTCACCCAGAGGGTCTCAAGGCGCTTGTGGGAGGGGGGGGTACATTACTTATCGAATATCCAAGTTTTAAGTTGCTTTCTGAAGGAGAGGTGGTTCTGTGTAAGGCGGAGGTGGGTGGGGAGAGAATTCCAGGTTTTGGCCGCTAAGTAGGAGAAGGATCTTCCACCCATGGTGGATCTATGGATGCGTGGAATTGCGGCGAGGGCTTGATTGGACGATCGTAGTTGGCGGGTGGGGGTGTAGAAGGACAGGCGCGTGTTGAGGCATTTGGGTCCTAGGTCGTAGAGGGCTTTGTGTGCGTGGTTGAGGAGTCGGAACGTTATCCTCTTGTTGACGGGGAGCCAGTGGAGGTCTTTCAGGTGACAGGAAATGTGAGCTTGGTGGGGGATGTCTAGTATGAGTCTTGCTGAGGCGTTTTGGATGCGTTGGAGTTTTTTCTGTAGTTTGGCTGTGGTTCCGGCGTAAAGGGTGTTTCCGTAATCCAGTCGGCGTGTGACCAGTGCGTGGGTGACCGTTTTTCTTGTTTCGGTGGGGATCCAACTGAATATTTTTTTAAGCATGCGTAGGATGTTGAAGCATGATGATGAGACGGCGTTGACTTGTCTGGTCATCGAGAGGGAGGAGTCCAGGATGAAGCCCAGGTTGCATGCGTGGTCCATTGGTATGGGTGCTGTTCCCAGGGCTGGTGGCCACCATGAGTCGTCCCAAGCTGAGGGGGATGAGCCTAAGATTAGGACTTCCGTTTTGTCCGAGTTTTTCTTGTAAGAGTCAAAAAAAAGCTAGACAAGAGTTAGAAAGATTATATGTGCAACTAACTCAATCTGAAACATTAGTTCAAGTTCAATTTCAAAAATTTGTATAGCGCACTACTCACCCAGAGGGTCTCAAGGCGCTTGTGGGAGGGGGGGGTACATTACTTATCGAATATCCAAGTTTTAAGTTGCTTTCTGAAGGAGAGGTGGTTCTGTGTAAGGCGGAGGTGGGTGGGGAGAGAATTCCAGGTTTTGGCCGCTAAGTAGGAGAAGGATCTTCCCCCCATGGTGGATCTATGGATGCGTGGAATTGCGGCGAGGGCTTGATTGGACGATCGTAGTTGGCGGGTGGGGGTGTAGAAGGACAGGCGCGTGTTGAGGCATTTGGGTCCTAGGTCGTAGAGGGCTTTGTGTGCGTGGTTGAGGAGTCGGAACATTATCCTCTTGTTGACGGGGAGCCAGTGGAGGTCTTTCAGGTGACCGGAAATGTGAGCTTGGTGGGGGATGTCTAGTATGAGTCTTGCTGAGGCGTTTTGGATGCGTTGGAGTTTTTTCTGTAGTTTGGCTGTGGTTCCGGCGTAAAGGGTGTTTCCGTAATCCAGTCGGCGTGTGACCAGTGCGTGGGTGACCGTTTTTCTTGTTACGGTGGGGATCCAACTGAATATTTTTTTAAGCATGCGTAGGATGTTGAAGCATGATGATGAGACGGCGTTGACTTGTCTGGTCATCAAGAGGGAGGAGTCCAGGATGAAGCCCAGGTTGCATGCGTGGTCCATTGGTATGGGTGCTGTTCCCAGGGCTGGTGGCCACCATGAGTCGTCCCAAGCTGAGGGGGATGAGCCTAAGATTAGGACTTCCGTTTTGTCCGAGTTCAGTTTTAAACGGCTGTTCTTCATCCACTCGGCTACATCTTTCATTCCTTCGTGTAAGTTGTTTTTGGCAGTGTTTGGGTCTTTGGTGAGGGAGAGGATCAGCTGGGTGTCATCTGCGTAGGAGATGATGTTGAGGTTGTGTTGGCGCGCGATGGATGCGAGGGGCCTCATGTATACGTTGAAGAGGGTGGGACTGAGTGAAGATCCTTGTGGTACGCCGCAGATGACTTCAGTGGGCTCCGATCTGAAAGGGGAGAGGCGGACTCTCTGGGTTCTTCCGGCGAGGAATGAGATGATCCAGTACAATGCTTTTCCTTGTACTCCGACGTTGCTGAGTCGTTGTATGAGGGTGCTATGACAGACTGTGTCGAAGGCAGCGGAGAGATCAAGTAGGATGAGGGCAACTGTTTCTCCGTTGTCCAGTAGTGTTCGAATGTCATCTGTTGCTGCGATGAGGGCGGTTTCGGTGCTGTGTTTGGCTCGGAAGCCGGACTGGGAGGGGTCGAGGGATTTGTTGGATTCGAGGAAGGCGGGGAGCTGATTGTTGACGGCTTTCTCAATAACTTTGGCAGGGAATGGGAGGAGCGAGATTGGGCGGTAGTTCTTAAGTTCAGTGGGGTCTGCGGTGGGTTTCTTCAGAAGGGCGCTGAGTTCGGCATGTTTCCAGCTTTCCGGGAAGGTAGCGGAGTTGAGGGAGCAGTTGATGACGTCTCGGAGATGGGGTGCGATGATGGAGTCTGATTTGTTGAAAATGTGGTGGGGACATGGGTCGGTTGGCAATCCTGAGTGGATGGAGTTCATCAGGCGGATGGTGTCTTCAGTGGTGATTGGGTTCCAAGCGCAAAGGTTGTTAGAGGGGGGTTCTGGTACAGAGGTGGGTGGAGTGGGCTGGTCTCCGGATTGGTTTTCAAAGCTGTTATGTATGTCGGCGATTTTGTTGTGGATGAAAGAGGCTAGGGAGTCGCAAAGGTCTTGGGATGGAGTGATGTCGTTGGTGCCGGCGGAGGGGTTGGTAAATTCTTTGACGATGTTGAATAGTTCTTTGCTGTTGTGGGCGTTGTTGTCAAGTCGATCCTTGAATGCTGATTTCTTGGTGGATCGGATCAGTTGGTGGTGTTTGCGGGTGGCGTTCTTGAAGGTGGTCAGGTTGTCAATGGTTGGGTTTTTTCTCCAGGCTTTCTCGAGGGTGCAACAGAACTTCTTAGATGTCTTAATGTCATCGTTGAACCAGGGGGCTTTTTTGCTACTTTGCTTGATTTGGTGGTTTTTCAAGGGTGCAAGTTCGTCGGCGCTGTGGGTGATCCATTGTGTGAGGTTGGTGGCTGCTTGGTTTGGGTCCGATGATTTGGCAGGAGGGTTTTGGTGAAGCGAAGTGAAGAGCTGGTCGGTGGTGATTTTGTTCCAGTTTCTTCGGGGGATTGGTTGTGGGTGGTTGTGGGTCGTAGTCTTTTTGTAGTTGAAGTGAACGCAGCTGTGGTCCGTCCAGTGGAGAGTTGTGGTGTGGTTGAAGGAGATGTGCTTGCTAGAAGTGAAGATTGGGTCGAGCGTGTGTCCGGCATAGTGGGTGGGGGTATCAACAAGTTGTTTGAGTCCGAGATTGGCCAGGTTGTCCAGAAGGGTGGTGGTGTTGCTGTCGTTTTTCTTTTCCAGGCGGAAGTTGAGGTCTCCCAGTAGAATGTAGTCCTCGGAGGGGAGGGTGTGTGAGCTGATGAAGTCAGTGATGTCTTCGCTGAATTATGTGCGGGGTCCTGGTGGTCTGAGGATGAGGGTGCCTCTGAGTGTGGTCTTGGGTCGGTGTGGATCTGGAAGTGAAGGTGTTCGGCGGCTGCAAGGATATCGTCTGAGCTGGTCGTGATGCGGATGGAGTTCTTATGGACGATGGTGATCTAATGCAGGGGATAGTCAATAAGGGGGCGATTTAACCATATTGGAGGACAATATGGCTAAGGATAGAGCAAAAGTATTAGGTTTCTGGGCTGAAGAAAATGCAAGGAGATACCTTACGTCTAAGATGGATAAACATGAATATGGAGAGGCAATTGGGAGAAAATTGGCGACTCAATTATGTATAAAAGAATCCGCCTGAAATATTGTCCAAATGTTAGATTCTGCTGGGGTGGCACAATCGGAACCACAAGAGATACTTAAGGTCTTTCAACAATTTTACTCTGAGCTATATGAAGGACCCGCTGATGCGGGATCAAACTGGAGCGTAACACTAGCAGAAGGCTTAAAAAGGGTTGACTCTATTGAATCACAATGGCTAGAGGATACGATCACAGAGGAGGAGGTGGAAAGGGCTGTTAAAAGCCTAGCCAAAGGAAAAGCCGCAGGCCCTGACAGATTACCTAGTGAAGTATATGTACAATTTTACCAAGATATTAAAGAAGAACTATTAAAAATTATGCGAGATGCTCAGCTGGGATATCCACCAAAAACGTGGGCAGAAGCCACCATTGCAGTCTTTTGTAAAAAGGGTAAATCACCAGAACTAGTAGGGTGATATCGACCGATTTCATTGTTAAATGCAGATAACAAAATATATTCTAAAATATTAGCCAATCGGTCGACTGATTGTATTACCCCCTTAGTTTCACATCATCAACACGGATTCATCCCCAGAAGGGGGACGGTAGAACACTTTAACAAAGTTATTTCTCTATTTGATATTGCCTCGGTGAAAAAGAACGATTTAGCGCTGATTCTGCTAGACGCGGAAAAAGCGTTTGACCGCGTGCAGTGGGGAAATCTCTGGGAACTAATGAAAAAAATGGGGTTCGGGCCAAAATTTATTAGAGCAATCCAATCTTTATATTTACATCCTGTGGCAAAGATATCAGTGATGGGCTTACTTTCTGAAACAGTTATAGTAACACGTGGTACACGACAAGGGGGTCCCTGCTCCCCCCTTTTATTTGCCCTTTACATAAATCCCTTTATAGAGTTATTGAGCTGGAATATCTTGGTTCCCCCCTACAAAGTTCAGGATTATTATTTTTCGGTTTTTGCTTATGCTGACGATAAAGCAGTGGCTACAACTAATCCTGAAACTGCAATAAAAGAAATAGAACGGTTAGCAAAGGTATTTGGCACCATAACTGGATATAAATTGAATGAGTCAAAACCCAAATTCTCTGCTCTGAGACGATTAAATGGCAAGATAGCAGAGTGGTTAAAGGAGTAATGTATTTAGGAATTCTAATTAGGGCAAATATGACGGAATTAGTACAAGTAAACTGGAATATGTTAATGGCAAAAATTACATCATCTCTGGATAGATGGGAGAGGCTGTATTTAACTATTATTGGACGATCAAATGTCATAAAAATGAATATATTACCAAAGGTTTTGTATCTATTTAGATCTATACCTTTAGAAATTACTAAAGATAAAATACAGGCGTTACAATCCAAATGCGGGAAATTCATATGGAGCCCCGGGAGACCTAGGAGGGCAATGAATTACATGACGTTGCCGTATTTAAGGGAAGGGATGGGGGTTCCAGATTTTTTTCTTTATTATATAACTTGTTTCTTACTAAAAATGAAGGTCTTGATAACTGGTTAACAAGAAGCTGATGCTGCTAACACTCCGAACATCTTTGACATACAGCTAGGGCCAAATGCAAAGCATATCCTAGTCAAAGAAATTGATGGGAGCTATTATAAACGAACAAGGTTTAAGGTAACCCTGGGGGCATTTAAGGTCTGGAAATGGTTTACGAAAACTATGGACTTAGCAAGAGTACCATACTATACCCCGCTTAATGCACAAAGGATCTTACCTGGAATTTTTTCAGATGTAATGACTAATAAGTGGCAGCAGAAGGGTATTAAGATCTTAGGACACATGGTAAATGAGAATGGGATTTGTAAATCTTTTGAAGAGATCAAGGATAAATATTCACTGCCCAGATGGTATTTTTTTAAATATCTACAAATTTGCGATTATTTAAATCGAGGAGGTACGAACTTAACTCAACATCAAGTCATTGAAGGAATTCGTAGATCGGTTAAAATTGGAGTGATATATCAATCCTTGGTCTCAGCTAAGAAAGATGATATTGAGAAAGTCAAGTTGAAATGGAGAGAATCTCTTGGAGATTTAGAGATTGAAGTTGAGGACCTTTTAATATTGTCAAAGGAGGCGCTCATGTCTTCAAATTTGAAAGCTCAGTTTTTTAAAACGCTATATGATTTATATTATACGCCTAAGCGAATGGCAAAATGGGGAGCTGGAAATGAAGGCAAATGCTTCTGGTGTGGGGATAATGATGCTGGGTGGATACATTTTTTTTACAGTTGTGTTAAGCTACGGGGGTTCATTGAACATTTGGAAAAATGTATTTCTTTGGTGATTAAAACAACAATTGTTATCTCCCCAGCAATGATGGTGTTAGGTAAAATACAAAAAGACAATTTTTCTGAAGCACTTTTTCGATATCGACACTTCATTTTCTTTGCAATGACTGTTGCACGCCTATGCATAGCCATGGAGTGGCTACAGGAAAAACCCACCGGATTTTCATCAATGGCATGCTAAAATGCTGAGTCTATATAATTTAGAGTGGAGTCTATTTTCAATTAAAGGATCAAGGAAAAAGAGACTGGGTATAAAAATTTGGAGCGCGTTTCGGGACTATTACGAATCATGAGTTTTTCTCTCCTGAAAGCAAAAATCTGGTCATTTCTTTTTCATGATCAAGTGATATATATTGTTATTTGTGTTTCTGTTTGCAGTTTGGCTGTACAAGAACAATAAAATAAAATGAAAAAATACAAAAAAAGATCCAAAATGGTGCAGCACGCGCAAACATGGAGAAAAACAACTCTTCAAACGCTAAATGACGGTAAGTGAACGCCGCGCGCCGCAATATTGTATCACCAAGCAAAAACATCCACTGCGTGCAAATTTGCGAATTTTCGGCCAATTCGCGAGAATTCGCGCATCGCGAATTTCCCGAAAATCTGCAAATTCCGCGAGCAGAACGGATTTTACGCCCATACTTAATTATCACTGCCACAAGCCATGGTAGTGACAAGATTAAAGCTGAAGGACATAATTACACATCAGTCAAACCCCTCAACCACTCACCAGTGATGGTAATACCAAAACTGACAAGGATGAACTGTCTATAACTCAGGAAAGAGTTATCCTATGAGGGTCCAGAATTCTGATTCCAGAGAGTCTGAGACAGAAAATAATTGCAGTTGCCCCTGAAGGACATCATGGAATTCTTGCCACAAGACAAGCTCTCCGAGACTGTGTCTAGTTTTCTTATGTTGACGACAGAGTTGAAAATAAATTAAAGGTTTGTCATCTATCAACTGCCTTTGAAGAAGAACTACTCACCACACCTTGAGCATGTCAGAATACCTAAAGCATGCATGGAAGAGAATATCCATTGATCTTTCATCTACTGCACAAGAACAAGTCATTGAAAGTCTTTATGGTATCTTTGCAACATGTGGTGTTCCAGCCATATTGAAGTCTGATTATGGCCCGCCTTTAATGATCGAAATTTTAAAGATTTCTTGGAGCATTTGAATATAAAGCATCAGAAGAGCACACCTTTGTGGACGCAGGACAATGGACTTGTTGAGCAGTTTATTAGTACACTGAAGAAAGTAGTGCAGCATGCTAATATTTGGAAGCTGAATTTGAAAACTGTGTTGAATTCTACCTTGAGAGCTTATTATTCAACACTCCACTTGACCACAGGTGAAAGTCCTGCAATACTGATGTTCGGGAGAGCAATGAACACCAAGTTGCCTCAATGGACCAATCAGAGAAGGAGGAACGTGAAAGAAATCATGAGAAATACTTAGTGAACAAACAAATTATGAAAACACATGCTGACCAAAGATGAAGTGTGAAGAATATGAGCTTTAGGAAAGGATATTGGGTGCTTGCCCAGCAGATGCAGAGAAGAAAATCTGATGCTCCATTTGTTGGAAAACCTTTTTAAATGGTGTCTACCAAGGGACACATGGTGACTGGAAAACAAAAGTTAAGGAGGGTCAAGGGGACTATGTTTAAAGACCTACCAAACTCCAAACCCCTAAGTCAGACTACAATAAACAGAAGAGAGTTGGAAGGTCTATTAGACAACGTAGCTGAGTCTATGAGGACCTAATAAAGTGACCCTTTTGGATTGCACTGGACCAGGCCCAGTGGTCACATGACACGAATATGTATTAGAAATCCTATCAGCCCACCCATCTGGCGGAGCCTCGTCATGTAGGACCTCTAACCAGGGTGGTGAGTCCAGGCCCAGATGAATTGGCCAGACAACACACACTACTGGTTGATCTTGTGAACGTGTCCGTGCCACAGAGTGGTGCTGAAAAAGTGCAGTGCAAAACAGGGAATAAAGAATAAGTGATCTAAAATGGCGGTCGAGGCAAAGAAAAAACGTTTTTATTAGAGATATTCACCAGGACGCCAGATTAAAAAGAAGTGTAGAACAGTGTGAAAAAATCACTCTGATGCTTTGCTATGTTGTAAATCAGGCCAACATGTTTCTGCCGAAGGTGGAACTACACCGGCATTCTTCAGGGCCAACTGCAAAAAAGATCTTGCTACTGCAAAGGTACACTCAGAAACGTTATACAAAGTGAGGCGAAAAAAGGAACAGACCAAAATGTTTGTTAAAGACCTGTCCTGACTACTGGTGTGGTCGAATAGACCATCCTACCATATCCTCCGGATTAGAAGTTGATAGAGGAAGTAATCCCAGCAATATGTGGGAGTCGAGCCTCACCTCACCCGGCAACGGCTCGGAGATTGAGGCCCCGCTCTCTCCGTCGGTACCCCTAGGCAGATCCTGAGCCGAAGGATCTGCCTAGGGGTACCGACGGAGGATATGGTAGGATGGTCTATTCGACCACACCAGTAGTCTGGACAGGTCTTTAACAAACATTTTGGTCTGTTCCTTTTTTCGCCTCACTTTGTATAACGTTTCTGAGTGTACCTTTGCAGTAGCAAGATCTTTTTTGCAGTTGGCCCTGAAGAATGCCGGTGTAGTTCCACCTTCGGCAGAAACATGTTGGCCTGATTTACAACATAGCAAAGCATCACAGTGATTTTTTCACACTGTTCTACACTTCTTTTTAATCTGGCGTCCTGGTGAATATCTCTAATGAAAACGTTTTTTCTTTGCCTCGACCGCCATTTTAGATCACTTATTCTTTATTCCCTGTTTTGCACTGCACTTTTTCAGCACCACTCTGTGGCACGGACACGTTCACAAGATCAACCAGTAGTGTGTGTTGTCTGGCCAATTCATCTGGGCCTGGACTCACCACCCTGGTTAGAGGTCCTACATGACGAGGCTCCGCCAGATGGGTGGGCTGATAGGATTTCTAATACATATTCGTGTCATGTGACCACTGGGCCTGGTCCAGTGCAATCCAAAAGGGTCACTTTATTAGGTCCTCATAGACTCAGCTACGTTGTCTAATAGACCTTCCAACTCTCTTCTGTTTATTGTACACATGGTGACTGCCCAGCACCCTGGTAATGGAACATGAAAGAGGAGGTAATCGGCTCCAAAAATTAAGACGCTTGGAATCAAAATTAATCATCCATTTTAAAACCAAGGTGCCAAGAGGTCTGAACAGGGACGAAGAAATGCACGTACATTTATGAGACTCCTAAATGTATACAGACTTAAAATGAATGTAACTTCCATCTATTTAAACTCTCTAAATTGGGAGCTTCCTAACATATATAGATATAGAGTATGTGCTTGCTTAAATATCTGTTTATGCTAATAGCGGATGCCCTTTTTTTAAAGATGCATTAACTTATAGAAACAAAAGAATGTAAATATGAAAAACTTTTACTTTGCTAGAAATCCTAGATTTTGACTCATATAGACTTTTCAAAATATTTAAATTTAAATGTTGAATATTGAATTTATAACAAAGAAGTGGAGGTGTCACTATATCTCACATGTTTATCAGTAGTTATGATTTTTTGTATCTATGGACTATGCCCTGAAGTGAGACGTCAAGTACATACCTAGAATCATTGCGAAAAAGAGCACTCAGCTCACCACAACTAAATGTATTCAGCTTATATGCGGATTAGAGGCGCTCAGCCTCTAATCCGCTAAAAATAGCGTGTGGCTTTTGTAAAATATGCATAAAGTTGCAATAACATAAGCCAAGCCAGGATACCACTCAGGTAACTTATTTCAGCAATGATCGGTGGTAGGAAACGCGTCACACTGACAGGCAGCGTCATAGATAATTTGTTAAAATATTTGAAAAACTACCTAGCCCACAATGCCTCATAATGGCAATAGTGGTGACTTAGTATAAATGGTTAGAAACCAATGTAGGACTTGTAATGCTACCGTGAAGAGGAACTGCAAAGTTGCAAAGTTCGAAACGCGTAGGAGTGAGAGGAAGAGAATGGGTCAATAAACCTGTTTTGAAATCATCCAGGAAGAGTGCGGCGTAATCTTTTGTCTTTGCTGTCACAAAATTCTTGCGGGGCTGTCCTTACCCCGCCGCCGGCACCAGCTTACTGTTGCTCCCCCCGCAAGGGTCATTTATATATATATATATATATATTCACTGAAAAAAACATAGGTTTCAGGCCTTATATAGTTAGGAATTAACATATAAAAAACCATTGAAATTGCTCCTATATAGTTAGTTGGACTAACTATATATGGCGCACCCGCAATCCACTGCTGATGATGTCACATATTACATCATTCATAACATGGTCAGCCCTACCTACTGGGTACAAAATCATTAACCTAAATCGACAAATTAAGAGAGGAGGCGGAGTGGCCATGATATTTAAAGATAGCTTTGCATGTCGCCAAGAAATAGTCACTCAACTAGGCAAACACGATGTGTTAATCATCTCCATCTCCATCAATACTCAGGTTATCCTCAGATGTGCAATCATATACAATCCCCCAAACAGTACAACTGACTTTAGCACCCAACTCCTCGAACAAATTCTTCCATTCTGCCTCAACCATAAAAACCTTATAGTCATTGGAGACTTCAATGTTCATTTCGATTTAGCTGATAATTTCCTAACTAAACAACTTACCACAGACATGGAAATCTTACAACTATCACAGAAAATAGCTCGCCCCACACACAGAGCGGGGCACATGTTAGATCTCATATTTACAAATATATCGAAGATCAACATCACGAATATAACCCCTTTGACATGGACGGACCACTATAGGATAGATTTTACCTTAAACCTACCTTTAAAAATTAACAGATCGCTAGCCCAGTCGGCCAACTCCACCAAATGTTGGAGCAAATTCTCTTTGGAAAAATTCAAGGAAGATTTTTCCTTTTTTTCTAGCCCTGAACCGACATGCGAAGAAGAAATTTGCCACTTACGTGAAAACATAGAGAAAGCACTTGACCACTGTTCACGGACTCGCGCAACCAATCGATTGAAATCAAAAACCTCTGAGAAATGGTATGGCCCAGACCTAAAAATTGAAAAAAGAAAATGCACCTCACTGGAGCATAAATGGAGAATAAGTAGAAACGCCAAAGACAGAGCCATCTACAAACATCAGTTGAAAATATACCATACTGCCATACGCAAAGCAAAGAAAGACTACCTTTCTCAAATGATTCTAGAGAATAAAAATTCGTCCAAGGAGCTTTTTAAAATTGTAAAAGAACTTTGTAATCCTCCTAGTCTTACATCCAACTTGACACCATCACAAGAGAACTGCACAAAAATTAGTGATTTTTTTTGCGATAAAATTGATAAAATATATGCCTCTTTTACAAACAAGGCCCAGGCCCCTGTAGAGTATCGGATTGACCCTACTTTGCAAACCAACTGCTCCACCTTTGGCCCATTTTCAGAAGATGAGGTCACTAAAGCCATGTCAGATATTAAATCTGGCTCACCATGGGATGTTTGCCCACACTTTATTTTTGCTCAACTGACTCCCATAATTGGCCCCGCAGTTACAAAAGTTCTTAACCAATCTCTGGAGCAAGCTGTTTTTCCAGAAATTTGGAAAAAATCGGCAGTAATTCCATTACTAAAAAAGGCGGGTGCGGATATAAACGACCCAGCCAACTACCGCCCCATCTCACAGCTCCCCTTTTTATCGAAGGTTTTAGAAGGACTGGTAACAAAACAACTGTCAAGTTATCTAGAAACCAACAAACTTCTCGATGTTTCCCAAACAGGTTTTAGGTCTAATAACAGCACAGAAACTACGCTACTGGCCGTAATGGACGACATCCGTATGCAGGTCGATAAAGGCAAAACGGTTGCCCTGATACTTCTCGATTTATCAGCGGCATTTGATACCGTGTCCCATAAACTGTTAATCCACATACTTGCCGCAAAAGGAATACAAGGTAAAGCCCTAAACTGGCTGGAGTCCTTTCTATCAAACAGATCCCAGTCTATTTGTTTAGGCAACTTTACCTCCACCCCCCGTAAGATTAAATATGGAGTTCCCCAAGGAGCTACATTGAGCCCAACATTGTTCAATGTATATGTCTCCTCCTTGGCATCGATTGGCAAGAAATGGGGCATTAATATCTGCTCCTACGCTGACGATACCCAGCTGATGGTTACCCTAAACGGAGATAACGACGCCAAAAGTAGACTACACAACTGCCTGTCAGAGCTATCCAACTGGATGCACGGCCATTATTTAAAACTGAATGCTGACAAATCAGAAATTCTACTTTTTGGTGGGGCCAAACAGCTCTGGGATAACACCTGGTGGCCAACTTCCTTAGGTTCTCCACCAATCCCCACATCGTCTGCTAGAAATTTAGGAATTCAGATGGACACTACACTATCAATGAAATGCCATGTCTCCTCAATATGTGGCAAATGATTTGCCATACTAAAATGGTTGAAAAGGGTCTTCCCCTGGATCCCACTTGAATGTAGACAGATCCTAGTCCAGTCGTTACTAGTTAGCAGGCTGGATTATGGCAACTCACTATTTGTAGGAATGTCGGACTACTTATTTAGAAAACTACAACTGGTCCAGAATGCCGCAGCAAAAGCTGTCTGCAATAAGAAAAAGTACGATTCTGCCACAAGTTGTCTGAGAGCCTTACACTGGCTGCCCATGAGACAAAGAGCCACGTTCAAAATGCTATGTATTGCCTATAAAACAATTCACAATACTGGCCCTTACATTCTACGAAACAGAATCAAGTTCTATGCCCCTGCGCGGAACTTACGGTCACAAGCCTCAGCCAAAGCAGCCACCACTCGGATTAAGCTATCCAGAATGGGCGGAAGTGCTTTTTCACACATTGCTGCGAAATGCTGGAATGAACTACCCATCAACCTCAGACTCACGGACTCCTACCCCACCTTCAAGAAAAAACTAAAAACCGCACTATTCCCTACTTCTGAATAATCAATATGCTTCCAGGTTACTGTCTTGGTTTTACTGTTATTTTTGCAGCGCCGTGATATCCTTGTAGGATGAATGTTGCGCTTTACAAATACACCTAACAATAACAATAACAATAACATCACTGATGACATCACTGATGACATCTCAAATGACATCACTGATGACATCACTGATGACATCTCATTTGACATCACTGATGACATCACTGATTACATCATTCATGTGATAATACGATGCACCTCCTCACGCTCTAATATAACCTTTGATGCACCCAGTGTTGAATACAGACTACCATTCTTGAAACTATTGACACACCAATACCAGTTACTACATAGGCACTCACTGATTCCTAGGTCTACTCCCACATCCACTCATTCACCCATACAATCACTCATACATACAGTCACTCATCAATGCAACACTATCATATGCACTCATACACCTATGCAGACACTCACACACTGCCACTTATCCATGGAGTTACTCACACACCATGTCAGTCAGTCATGAAAGAATCAATCACACTTCCATTTCCTCATCTATATAGTTATACACACAACACCTTACTTATTCAAACATATACTAACACATACTTACTCTCTTATACAATCACTGATACAAGTACACATTGATCTGCACAGAGTCACACACCTCCCAGTCAGCCACACACACACTCAGTCTCCCATACAAATACTTGGGCAACCAATCAATAACCCATATAGCCACTCATATAGCTACTGATCAATGCATGCAGCAGCTTACACAACAGACATACTGATGCACACATTCACACAGTTTAGTCACTAACCTATGCATTCAGTAAGACACATTTAATCACTCACTCATACAGTCAGTCAAGCACCTACTAAATCCTTCATCCAGACACTTATACATCCACTCATTCTTCAATAGGTAAAACATATTTAAACTTTACAGAAAATCACAGTCACTGGATGATGTCATCAGTGATGTCAAATGAGATGTCATCAGTGATGTCATCAGTGATGTCATTTGAGATGTCATCAGTGATGTCACTGACCATGTCATGAATGATGTAATATGTGACATCATCAGCAGTGGATTGCGGGTGGGCCATATATAGTTAGTCTAACTAACTATATAGGAGCAATTTCAATGGTTTTTTATATGTTAATTCCTAACTATATAAGGCCTAAAACCTATGTTTTTTTCAGTGAATTTTCAAGATTTTTAAATGCTAATTCCTAACTATATAAGGCCTAAAACCTATGGTTTTTTCAGTGAATTTCAAAGGTTTTTTAAATGCTAATTCCTAACTATATAAGGCCTGAAACCTATGTTTTTTTCAGTGAATTTGCAAGGTTTTTTAAATGCTAATTCCTAACTAAATAAGGCCTGCAACCTATGGTTTTTTCAGTGAATTTGCAAGGTTTTTAAAATGCTAATTCTATTAGCGGATAACGTTTAAATATGCTAATATCCTTGTGGGACCACCTGAGCAGCCCGATGGATCCGATTTTTGGACCGGAGCAAGATGCTCTCTGATTGTGCCGTATTTCTTGCCTACTGCCCCCCTGATTGTGCCGTAATTATATGTATATGTATATATATCTATCTATACTACTATTATAAAGAGAGAACTGTGTCCTTTGAGCCAGGTAAACTCGGAAAGTACACCACCAATCCAAACACCCAAGACATCTTTGAAAACCTCAGGGCAAGCAGAAGGACAGAGGCTATATAAAAATAAAAAATATACGTTGTTTAAAAAATTAGGAATAAAAATAAAGTAGTCCCTTGCAGGTAGCGCCGGCCGCGACGTCTGCGTGATGACATCGGGAAAGAACCTGGGCGTTTTAGTATTGTTTCAGCAAAGGGGACTACTTTTTCTTCGTTTTATATCTGCCCCGTTTTTATAAGGTAATGGCTGATGCCTGCAAGGAAACTATCGCTCTTACTAGCGAGAGTCTGTTTATTCGTATTTTATAGCTCACTGCCCTTGGAGCTGGCAACACTGACCATCAGTGAAAAAACGGCAAAACGCTGAGGAAATCTCTCCACGGGACTACAAAATGACATCACAGCGGCCATTTTTGTAGTTCCGCCGGCTCGCGATGTCAGTCCCTTCCTCATTGACAAGTGTGTTGAGTGTGAACGGGGCATGCTACAATCTCTGGCATGGAGGTGGGGTGGGATAGCGCTAAGACAGGGGTCCCTCCTAAGCAACAAGCAGAGAGGCTAACATTAATTCAATGAAGGGAGACCAAGCAGTGACCTGGCACGATAGCAATTTAAAGCTGATCTGGCTCACTTTCTATTTCAGCATCTACAGCGCTGAAGAAGCAGCTGAAAATAAACGGCATGCGTCTTTAAACCTCCTGTCTGTTGTGTGTGCGCGGAGGCCTGCGCTATTATGCCTGGAGTGGAGGAGAGGGCAGGCCTAATCCATGAAATCGAACCAGTTACCCCCAGGGAGAAAAGTGTAAGACTTGAGCCACACACAGTCTTTTTGTCAGAACACTAGAATTATGGTTAGGTTTCTGCACTTATGTACAAGTAGCTGGAGGACAGAAACAAGGTTAAAGCTTCATGTATGGGCCCACAGGTGTTGCTGCATCAGGCCTAGAAGTAACTCAACTAGAAAACCTTAGACAGTCATAGGCATCACTTCAAAATTAAGGACAAACTAAATATGGAGTCAGAGCGACCAGTGGCTAACAAAGAAAAATAAAATAAAATGTCTTTCCCACCCACCACGTAACTTTTAAAATTATCACTTGATAAAACGAATTTCATTTTCATCAGCAGCCACTGCCACAACAGAGAACTGAAGTCGTCAAGCGAGTTCAGTGTCCAGGAGGAAAACTGACCCGGACTGCCTCCTTCAGGCAGGGTTTACAAACAGTTGCTTTGCAGGCTAAAAATGAGCAATGACATTGACTGTTCTCTTCTAATCCCCTCCTGTCTCGTGACCTCGCTGGCTCTGGGCACAAGGGAAAGGAAAGAGCATTACGTAAAGCTCAGAGAACAGGAATATGGTCAGTCACTGCTCTCTCTCTCTCACAATTTTTTTTTATTTGACAAAGAATTCACCAATCCATACTAATATAATAAAGAGAGAGCCCAAACGTTTGAGGCGGGTAATCTCAGGAACCACAGCACCAATCACAACACCCAATACAGCGTTGGAAGTAGTCCCTTATGGGCGTGTCTGCGTTGTGCTGTGGGTGTGTGCTGGTGGCGTGACAAACGCTGGGGGCATGTGGTACGTTCTGCCCTTCATGCCATGTCTCATATCGTGTGCTGGGGGCGTGGGCGTGTGCGGGGCACGGGATTACAAAAAAAAAAGTGTGCGTTGTGCCCAATATTTCATTGTTTTTTCTTCCCAGGTTCAGTACATTCCAGCTCCGGGTGTCCACCCTGCTTCCTTTAAATACCCCTGCACCCCATCATCATAACCCACCCTTACTCCTTAAAATACCCCAACACCCTTAAACACTAACCCATCTTAACCCTATAAATATACCCTGTAACCCAAAACCCAAACCTACCGCTAAACCCTAAAAATCCCCCTGTACCCCAAAACCCAAACCTAGCCCTGAACCCTATAAATACCCCTGTACCTCAAAACCAAAACCTACCCCTGAACCCTAAAAATACCCCTGTACACCAAAACCCAAACCTAGGCCTGAACCATAAAAATACCCCTGTACCCCAAAACCCAAACCTACCCCTGAACCCTAAAATACCCCTGTACCCCAAAACCCAAACCTAGCCCTGAACCCTTAAAATACCCCTGTACCCCAAAAGCCAAACCTACCCCTGAACCCTAAAAATACCCCTGTACCCCAAAACCAAAACCTAGCCCGGAACCATAAAAATAACCCTGTAACCCAAAACTCAAACCTACTCCTGAAACCTAAAATACCCCTGTACCCCAAAACCCAAACCTACCCCTGAACCCTAAAAATATCCCTATACCACAAAACCCAAACCTAGCCTCGAACCCTAAAAATACCCCTGTACCCCAAAACCCATACCTATCCCCAAACCCTAAAACTACCCCTGTACCCCATAACCCAAAACTATATCTGAACCCTTAAAATAACCAAACACCCAAAAACATATACCTCAGTACCCCAAAACATATACCCCTATACCCATACTTACCTTATCCAAACATAAAAAAAAACATGCTTTTACCATTCATGCATTTACAACGAATTTCATTGGAAATGTATGCGTGGTAAAAGCATATAAAATATAATGCCATGCGTTATAATTACAAAAAACAATTTGATGGACAGAATGTAGATCAATGTCTTACATTCACCCCAGTACAAGGATCTGGGCCTAAATCCATCGTTTTTTGCACTCCACACCACCCTGGGTCAGATAATGGCTTTATGCAAATCAGCTCTGACCCTGTGCCCCATGGGAACAGTCCAGTCCGAACTACAACAGCCATATCTTTCCCAGACCGGAATCAAGCATCCGAGGACCAGACCGGTTTCGAGGTAACACCTCTCATCAGCCCGGCTAGCTTGACTCCAGTGGTGTGGAGGCTCTGGGACCCACGTCTGAGCTACCCCAGTACACTCAGGGAGAAAATTACAAAAAACAATTTGATGTACAGAATGTAGATCAATGTCTTACATTCACCCCAGTACAAGGATCTGGGCCTAAATCCATCGTTTTTTGCACTCCACACCACCCTGGGTCAGATAATGGCTTTATGCAAATCAGCTCTGACCCTGTGCCCCATGGGAACAGTCCAGTCCGAACTACAACAGCCATATCTTTCCCAGACCGGAATCAAGCATCCGAGGACCGGACCGGTTTCGAGGTAACACCTCTCATCAGCCCGGCTAGCTTGACTCCAGTGGTGTGGAGGCTCTGGGACCCACGTCTGAGCTACCCCAGTACACTCAGGGAGAAAATTACAAAAAACAATTTGATGGACAGAATGTAGATCAATGTCTTACATTCACCCCAGTTCAAGGATCTGGGCCTAAATCCATCGTTTTTTGCACTCCACACCACCCTGGGTCAGATAATGGCTTTATGCAAATCAGCTCTGACCCTGTGCCCCATGGGAACAGTCCAGTCCGAACTACAACAGCCATATCTTTCCCAGACCGGAATCAAGCATCCGAGGACCGGACCGGTTTCGAGGTAACACCTCTCATCAGCCCGGCTAGCTTGACTCCAGTGGTGTGGAGGCTCTGGGACCCACGTCTGAGCTACCCCAGTACACTCAGGGAGAAAATTACAAAAAACAATTTGATGGACAGAATGTAGATCAATGTCTTACATTCACCCCAGTACAAGGATCTGGGCCTAAATCCATCGTTTTTTGCACTCCACACCACCCTGGGTCAGATAATGGCTTTATGCAAATCAGCTCTGACCCTGTGCCCCATGGGAACAGTCCAGTCCGAACTACAACAGCCATATCTTTCCTAGACCGGAATCAAGCATCCGAGGACCGGACCGGTTTCGAGGTAACACCTCTCATCAGCCCGGCTAGCTTGACTCCAGTGGTGTGGAGGCTCTGGGACCCACGTCTGAGCTACCCCAGTACACTCAGGGAGAAAATTACAAAAAACAATTTGATGGACAGAATGTAGATCAATGTCTTACATTCACCCCAGTACAAGGATCTGGGCCTAAATCCATCGTTTTTTGCACTCCACACCACCCTGGGTCAGATAATGGCTTTATGCAAATCAGCTCTGACCCTGTGCCCCATGGGAACAGTCCAGTCCGAACTACAACAGCCATATCTTTCCCAGACCGGAATCAAGCATCCGAGGACCGGACCGGTTTCGAGGTAACACCTCTCATCAGCCCGGCTAGCTTGACTCCAGTGGTGTGGAGGCTCTGGGACCCACGTCTGAGCTACCCCAGTACACTCAGGGAGAAAATTACAAAAAACAATTTGATGGACAGAATGTAGATCAATGTCTTACATTCACCCCAGTACAAGGATCTGGGCCTAAATCCATCGTTTTTTGCACTCCACACCACCCTGGGTCAGATAATGGCTTTATGCAAATCAGCTCTGACCCTGTGCCCCATGGGAACAGTCCAGTCCGAACTACAACAGCCATATCTTTCCCAGACCGGAATCAAGCATCCGAGGACCGGACCGGTTTCGAGGTAACACCTCTCATCAGCCCGGCTAGCTTGACTCCAGTGGTGTGGAGGCTCTGGGACCCACGTCTGAGCTACCCCAGTACACTCAGGGAGAAAATTACAAAAAACTATTTGATGGACAGAATGTAGATCAATGTCTTACATTCACCCCAGTACAAGGATCTGGGCCTAAATCCATCGTTTTTTGCACTCCACACCACCCTGGGTCAGATAATGGCTTTATGCAAATCAGCTCTGACCCTGTGCCCCATGGGAACAGTCCAGTCCGAACTACAACAGCCATATCTTTCCCAGACCGGAATCAACCATCCGAGGACCGGACCGGTTTCGAGGTAACACCTCTCATCAGCCCGGCTAGCTTGACTCCAGTGGTGTGGAGGCTCTGGGACCCACGTCTGAGCTACCCCAGTACACTCAGGGAGAAAATTACAAAAAACAATTTGATGGACAGAATGTAGATCAATGTCTTACATTCACCCCAGTACAAGGATCTGGGCCTAAATCCATCGTTTTTTGCACTCCACACCACCCTGGGTCAGATAATGGCTTTATGCAAATCAGCTCTGACCCTGTGCCCCATTGGGAACAGTCCAGTCCGAACTACAACAGCCATATCTTTCCCAGACCGGAATCAAGCATCCGAGGACCGGACCGGTTTCGAGGTAACACCTCTCATCAGCCCGGCTAGCTTGACTCCAGTGGTGTGGAGGCTCTGGGACCCACGTCTGAGCTACCCCAGTACACTCAGGGAGAAAATTACAAAAAACAATTTGATGGACAGAATGTAGATCAATGTCTTACATTCACCCCAGTACAAGGATCTGGGCCTAAACCACCCTGGGTCAGATAATGGCTTTATGCAAATCAGCTCTGACCCTGTGCCCCATGGGAACAGTCCAGTCCGAACTACAACAGCCATATCTTTCCCAGACCGGAATCAAGCATCCGAGGACCGGACCGGTTTCGAGGTAACACCTCTCATCAGCCCGGCTAGCTTGACTCCAGTGGTGTGGAGGCTCTGGAACCCACGTCTGAGCTACCCCAGTACACTCAGGGAGAAAATTACAAAAAACAATTTGATGGACAGAATGTAGATCAATGTCTTACATTCACCCCAGTACAAGGATCTGGGCCTAAATCCATCGTTTTTTGCACTCCACACCACCCTGGGTCAGATAATGGCTTTATGCAAATCAGCTCTGACCCTGTGCCCCATGGGAACAGTCCAGTCCGAACTACAACAGCCATATCTTTCCCAGACCAGAATCAAGCATCCGAGGACCGGACCGGTTTCGAGGTAACACCTCTCATCAGCCCGGCTAGCTTGACTCCAGTGGTGTGGAGGCTCTGGGACCCACGTCTGAGCTACCCCAGTACACTCAGGGAGAAAATTACAAAAAACAATTTGATGGACAGAATGTAGATCAATGTCTTACATTCACCCCAGTACATGGATCTGGGCCTAAATCCATCGTTTTTTGCACTCCACACCACCCTGGGTCAGATAATGGCTTTATGCAAATCAGCTCTGACCCTGTGCCCCATGGGAACAGTCCAGTCCGAACTACAACAGCCATATCTTTCCCAGACCGGAATCAAGCATCCGAGGACCGGACCGGTTTCGAGGTAACACCTCTCATCAGCCCGGCTAGCTTGACTCCAGTGGTGTGGAGGCTCTGGGACCCACGTCTGAGCTACCCCAGTACACTCAGGGAGAAAATTACAAAAAACAATTTGATGGACAGAATGTAGATCAATGTCTTACATTCACCCCAGTACAAGGATCTGGGCCTAAATCCATCGTTTTTTGCACTCCACACCACCCTGGGTCAGATAATGGCTTTATGCAAATCAGCTCTGACCCTGTGCCCCATGGGAACAGTCCAGTCCGAACTACAACAGCCATATCTTTCCCAGACCGGAATCAAGCATCCGAGGACCGGACCGGTTTCGAGGTAACACCTCTCATCAGCCCGGCTAGCTTGACTACAGTGGTGTGGAGGCTCTGGGACCCACGTCTGAGCTACCCCAGTACACTCAGGGAGAAAATTACAAAAAACAATTTGATGGACAGAATGTAGATCAATGTCTTACATTCACCCCAGTACAAGGATCTGTGCCTAAATCCATCGTTTTTTGCACTCCACACCACCCTGGGTCAGATAATGGCTTTATGCAAATCAGCTCTGACCCTGTGCCCCATGGGAACAGTCCAGTCCGAACTACAACAGCCATATCTTTCCCAGACCGGAATCAAGCATCCGAGGACCGGACCGGTTTCGAGGTAACACCTCTCATCAGCCCGGCTAGCTTGACTCCAGTGGTGTGGAGGCTCTGGGACCCACGTCTGAGCTACCCCAGTACACTCAGGGAGAAAATTACAAAAAACAATTTGATGGACAGAATGTAGATCAATGTCTTACATTCACCCCAGTACAAGGATCTGGGCCTAAATCCATCGTTTTTTGCACTCCACACCACCCTGGGTCAGATAATGGCTTTATGCAAATCAGCTCTGACCCTGTGCCCCATGGGAACAGTCCAGTCCGAACTACAACAGCCATATCTTTCCCAGACCGGAATCAAGCATCCGAGGACCGGACCGGTTTCGAGGTAACACCTCTCATCAGCCCGGCTAGCTTGACTCCAGTGGTGTGGAGGCTCTGGGACCCACGTCTGAGCTACCCCAGTACACTCAGGGAGAAAATTACAAAAAACTATTTGATGGACAGAATGTAGATCAATGTCTTACATTCACCCCAGTACAAGGATCTGGGCCTAAATCCATCGTTTTTTGCACTCCACACCACCCTGGGTCAGATAATGGCTTTATGCAAATCAGCTCTGACCCTGTGCCCCATGGGAACAGTCCAGTCCGAACTACAACAGCCATATCTTTCCCAGACCGGAATCAAGCATCCGAGGACCGGACCGGTTTCGAGGTAACACCTCTCATCAGCCCGGCTAGCTTGACTCCAGTGGTGTGGAGGCTCTGGGACCCACGTCTGAGCTACCCCAGTACACTCAGGGAGAAAATTACAAAAAACAATTTGATGGACAGAATGTAGATCAATGTCTTACATTCACCCCAGTACAAGGATCTGGGCCTAAATCCATCGTTTTTTGCACTCCACACCACCCTGGGTCAGATAATGGCTTTATGCAAATCAGCTCTGACCCTGTGCCCCATTGGGAACAGTCCAGTCCGAACTACAACAGCCATATCTTTCCCAGACCGGAATCAAGCATCCGAGGACCGGACCGGTTTCGAGGTAACACCTCTCATCAGCCCGGCTAGCTTGACTCCAGTGGTGTGGAGGCTCTGGGACCCACGTCTGAGCTACCCCAGTACACTCAGGGAGAAAATTACAAAAAACAATTTGATGGACAGAATGTAGATCAATGTCTTACATTCACCCCAGTACAAGGATCTGGGCCTAAACCACCCTGGGTCAGATAATGGCTTTATGCAAATCAGCTCTGACCCTGTGCCCCATGGGAACAGTCCAGTCCGAACTACAACAGCCATATCTTTCCCAGACCGGAATCAAGCATCCGAGGACCGGACCGGTTTCGAGGTAACACCTCTCATCAGCCCGGCTAGCTTGACTCCAGTGGTGTGGAGGCTCTGGAACCCACGTCTGAGCTACCCCAGTACACTCAGGGAGAAAATTACAAAAAACAATTTGATGGACAGAATGTAGATCAATGTCTTACATTCACCCCAGTACAAGGATCTGGGCCTAAATCCATCGTTTTTTGCACTCCACACCACCCTGGGTCAGATAATGGCTTTATGCAAATCAGCTCTGACCCTGTGCCCCATGGGAACAGTCCAGTCCGAACTACAACAGCCATATCTTTCCCAGACCAGAATCAAGCATCCGAGGACCGGACCGGTTTCGAGGTAACACCTCTCATCAGCCCGGCTAGCTTGACTCCAGTGGTGTGGAGGCTCTGGGACCCACGTCTGAGCTACCCCAGTACACTCAGGGAGAAAATTACAAAAAACAATTTGATGGACAGAATGTAGATCAATGTCTTACATTCACCCCAGTACATGGATCTGGGCCTAAATCCATCGTTTTTTGCACTCCACACCACCCTGGGTCAGATAATGGCTTTATGCAAATCAGCTCTGACCCTGTGCCCCATGGGAACAGTCCAGTCCAAACTACAACAGCCATATCTTTCCCAGACCGGAATCAAGCATCCGAGGACCGGACCGGTTTCGAGGTAACACCTCTCATCAGCCCGGCTAGCTTGACTCCAGTGGTGTGGAGGCTCTGGGACCCACGTCTGAGCTACCCCAGTACACTCAGGGAGAAAATTACAAAAAACAATTTGATGGACAGAATGTAGATCAATGTCTTACATTCACCCCAGTACAAGGATCTGGGCCTAAATCCATCGTTTTTTGCACTCCACACCACCCTGGGTCAGATAATGGCTTTATGCAAATCAGCTCTGACCCTGTGCCCCATGGGAACAGTCCAGTCCGAACTACAACAGCCATATCTTTCCCAGACCGGAATCAAGCATCCGAGGACCGGACCGGTTTCGAGGTAACACCTCTCATCAGCCCGGCTAGCTTGACTCCAGTGGTGTGGAGGCTCTGGGACCCACGTCTGAGCTACCCCAGTACACTCAGGGAGAAAATTACAAAAAACAATTTGATGGACAGAATGTAGATCAATGTCTTACATTCACCCCAGTACAAGGATCTGGGCCTAAATCCATCGTTTTTTGCACTCCACACCACCCTGGGTCAGATAATGGCTTTATGCAAATCAGCTCTGACCCTGTGCCCCATGGGAACAGTCCAGTCCGAACTACAACAGCCATATCTTTCCCAGACCGGAATCAAGCATCCGAGGACCGGACCGGTTTCGAGGTAACACCTCTCATCAGCCCGGCTAGCTTGACTCCAGTGGTGTGGAGGCTCTGGGACCCACGTCTGAGCTACCCCAGTACACTCAGGGAGAAAATTACAAAAAAACAATTTGATGGACAGAATGTAGATCAATGTCTTACATTCACCCCAGTACAAGGATCTGGGCCTAAATCCATCGTTTTTTGCACTCCACACCACCCTGGGTCAGGTAATGGCTTTATGCGAATCAGCTCTGACCCTGTGCCCCATGGGAACAGTCCAGTCCGAACTACAACAGCCATATCTTTCCCAGACCGGAATCAAGCATCCGAGGACCGGACCGGTTTCGAGGTAACACCTCTCATCAGCCCGGCTAGCTTGACTCCAGTGGTGTGGAGGCTCTGGGACCCACGTCTGAGCTACCCCAGTACACTCAGGCCAGTGTCTAACCCAGGGTGGTGTGGAGTGCAAAAAAACGATGGATTTAGGCCCAGATCCTTGTACTGGGGTGAATGTATGACATTGTTCTACATTCTGTCCATCAACTGTGTTTTTTGCAATTTTCACCCCGAGTGTGCTGGGTATACTCAGACGTGAGTCCCAGGCTCTCCACACCACTGGAGTCAAGCTATCCAGGCTGAATGAAGGCTGATAGCCAGAAACCGGTCCTTGGATGCTTGATTCCGGTCTGGGAAAGATATGGCTTGGTAGTTCGGACTGGACTGTTCTCATGGGGCACAGGGTCAGAGCTGATTTGCATATAGCCAGTGTCTAACCCAGGGTGGTGTGGAGTGCAAAAAAACGATGGATTTAGGCCCAGATCCTTGTACTGGGGTGAATGTATGACATTGTTCTACATTCTGTCCATCAACTGTGTTTTTTGCAATTTTCACCCCGAGTGTGCTGGGTATACTCAGACGTGAGTCCCAGGCTCTCCACACCACTGGAGTCAAGCTATCCAGGCTGAATGAAGGCTGATAGCCAGAAACCGGTCCTTGGATGCTTGATTCCGGTCTGGGAAAGATATGGCTTGGTAGTTCGGACTGGGCTGTTCCCATGGGGCACAGGGTCAGAGCTGATTTGCATATAGCCAGTGTCTAACCCAGGGTGGTGTGGAGTGCAAAAAAACGATGGATTTAGGCCCAGATCCTTGTACTGGGGTAAATGTATGACATTGTTCTACATTCTGTCCATCAACTGTGTTTTTTGCAATTTTCACCCCGAGTGTGCTGGGTATACTCAGACGTGAGTCCCAGGCTCTCCACACCACTGGAGTCAAGCTATCCAGGCTGAATGAAGGCTGATAGCCAGAAACCGGTCCTTGGATGCTTGATTCCGGTCTGGGAAAGATATGGCTTGGTAGTTCGGACTGGACTGTTCCCATGGGGCACAGGGTCAGAGCTGATTTGCATATAGCCAGTGTCTAACCCAGGGTGGTGTGGAGTGCAAAAAAACGATGGATTTAGGCCCAGATCCTTGTACTGGGGTGAATGTATGACATTGTTGTACATTCTGTCCATCAACTGTGTTTTTTGCAATTTTCACCCCGAGTGTGCTGGGTATACTCAGACGTGAGTCCCAGGCTCTCCACACCACTGGAGTCAAGCTATCCAGGCTGAATGAAGGCTGATAGCCAGAAACCGGTCCTTGGATGCTTGATTCCGGTCTGGGAAAGATATGGCTTGGTAGTTCGGACTGGACTGTTCCCATGGGGCACAGGGTCAGAGCTGATTTGCATATAGCCAGTGTCTAACCCAGGGTGGCGTGGAGTGCAAAAAAACGATGGATTTAGGCCCAGATCCTTGTACTGGGGTGAATGTATGACATTGTTCTACATTCTGTCCATCAACTGTGTTTTTTGCAATTTTCACCCCGAGTTTGCTGGGTATACTCAGACGTGAGTCCCAGGCTCTCCACACCACTGGAGTCAAGCTATCCAGGCTGAATGAAGGCTGATAGCCAGAAACCGGTCCTTGGATGCTTGATTCCGGTCTGGGAAAGATATGGCTTGGTAGTTCGGACTGGACTGTTCCCATGGGGCACAGGGTCAGAGCTGATTTGCATATAGCCAGTGTCTAACCCAGGGTGGTGTGGAGTGCAAAAAAACGATGGATTTAGGCCCAGATCCTTGTACTGGGGTGAATGTATGACATTGTTCTACATTCTGTCCATCAACTGTGTTTTTTGCAATTTTCACCCCGAGTGTGCTGGGTATACTCGGACGTGAGTCCCAGGCTCTCCACACCACTGGAGTCAAGCTATCCAGGCTGAATGAAGGCTGATAGCCAGAAACCGGTCCTTGGATGCTTGATTCCGGTCTGGGAAAGATATGGCTTGGTAGTTCGGACTGGACTGTTCCCATGGGGCACAGGGTCAGAGCTGATTTGCATATAGCCAGTGTCTAACCCAGGGTGGTGTGGAGTGCAAAAAAACGATGGATTTAGGCCCAGATCCTTGTACTGGGGTGAATGTATGACATTGTTCTACATTCTGTCCATCAACTGTGTTTTTTGCAATTTTCACCCCGAGTGTGCTGGGTATACTCAGACGTGAGTCCCAGGCTCTCCACACCACTGGAGTCAAGCTATCCAGGCTGAATGAAGGCTGATAGCCAGAAACCGGTCCTTGGATGCTTGATTCCGGTCTGGGAAAGATATGGCTTGGTAGTTCGGACTGGACTGTTCCCATGGGGCACAGGGTCAGAGCTGATTTGCATATAGCCAGTGTCTAACCCAGGGTGGTGTGGAGTGCAAAAAAACGATGGATTTAGGCCCAGATCCTTGTACTGGGGTGAATGTATGACATTGTTCTACATTCTGTCCATCAACTGTGTTTTTTGCAATTTTCACCCCATGCGTTATAATGGCATTGCGGAGTCATGGTACTTTCATAATGAAAGTATGCGGAGTGATGGTATGCGGAAAGAAAGTTGCGGAATAATGGGTGTTTACCCTCCCCCGGTAAGTACATTGGTGGCACGGCGGCCCACATCTCCAGCAACATACTCATATTTTTTCACCACCGATTTGAAAAATGCACAGATCTCTCTCACTGCTGGCCAGCACCGACATACACTTTTAGACACACCTCCCGCCACAAGTTCTAGAATTGCGAACTTTAGAGCTGGGGAGCTACGTTCGAATCTCGGCATCAGCTGAACATCCTGTGATTCCAGGCAAATCGCTTTGTCTCCCCGTGCCTACCACAAATGAATGTGTTCTTCTGTAATGTACATTGTGTTCATGCCATGTTGTCGAGTTAGCGCTATATAATATTGCAAGGAAAAATAAAGTAGGGAAACTCGAGTTCACGCACTACTGAACGCGCACTCTTAAGTGCATCAGCAGTGCACTGTGAATCGGAGCGTTTCACAGGCCTGTCACAGATAAGAAATGCTATCAAAACGAAATCCTACAAAACAATATACTACTGGCCGGCAGCAATTCATACCCGGACAACGTCGGGACGGGCTGCTAGTATATATATATATATATATATATATATTACCGCAACATTCTATTGGGAATAACTTTGGCGCTGGTTGATGAATCTTCGCAGTAGGTAATATATATATATATATATATATATATATATATATATATATATATATATATATATATATATCCAAGCTCCAATTTCCTCACAAAAACCCAGCCGGGTTGGAGGGAAAGCCAGCACTCACGAAAACAGCAGCAGCAGTTTCAGCAGAAAAGTTTTATTCTTCGAACAAACGCGTTTCGGGAATGAAATCCCTTCGTCAGTGTTAACATCGGAATGCACTGCGCGGCACCATTATCTGTGTTTGCAACCCTTATTGACACAAACAGGGGACTTAGGTGGTTACACACAAAATGCGCGCCATCTTGAAATGTGTTAAAATTTCACAAATGACCATAGAAACATATCGCATTTTTTTGCTGTATCAACATGTAAGTCATTTCTAACCATTCACTGTTTCTTCGACATAATGCACATTTAAGGCAACACTTGTCATAAAAACGGTTATTTGATAAACAATTATGCCGTGAATCGGCTACCCATAACTGCATCTTATAAAAGATCATGTCCTAACTATTTAGTAGGTACAATTAACCACAAAACATATCTCTGAGCAAAAGTAGCATTGCACAAGACAATGCTCATTCTATACTGATATATCATATTTATATTGTTATATTAAACAAAATCTAGCCGTGTTGCCTTAAATGTGCATTATGTCGAAGAAACAGTGAATGGGATTTCATTCCCGAAACGCGTTTGTTCGAAGAATAACACTTTTCTGCTGAAACTGCTGCTGCTGTTTTCGTGAGTGCTGGCTTTCCCTCCAACCCGGCTGGGTATTTGTGAGGGAATTGGAGCTTGGATTTGTAAACGCGAACACCATCGCGTTACTGGCACCCGCTTTTAGAGTGACTCGTGCGTTTGGTGTTTTGGAGCGAATATATATATATATATATATATTCACTGAAAAAACCATCGATTATAGACCATATATAGTTAGGAATTCGCATTTACAAAACCTTATTTTACTCACACAAAACCATTGAAATTCCATATATAGTTAGTTGCACTAACTATATATCGCGCACCCGCAATCCACTGCTGATGATGTCACATATTACATCATTCATGACATGGTCAGTGACATCACTGATGACATCACTGATGACATCTCAAATGACATCACTGATGACATCACTGATGACAACATCCAGTGACTGTATATTTCTGTAAAGTTAAAATATGTCTTACATATTGAAGAATGAGTGGATGTATAAGTGTCTGGATGAAGGATTTAGTAGGTGCATGACTGACTGTATGAGTGAGTGATTAAATGTGTCTCACTGAGTGCATGGGTTAGTGACTAAACTGTCTTAATTTGTGCATCATTATGTCTGTTGTTCTGTAAACTGTTGCATGTGTTGATAAGTAGCTATATGAGTAACTATATGGGTTATTGATTGGTTGCCCAAGTATTTGTATGGGAGACTGAGTGTGTGTGTGGGTGGCTGGGAGGTGTATGACTCTGTGCATAGATGTGTGAGCAGTTGATTCACTAGATGTATGGTTTCAAAAGTGCATGTGGAAACAGCTGTATGGGCGGTTGACTGTGTGCATGAGTGTATTGGTGAGTGAATGGATATCTCAGTGCTACATGTCAAAGTAAGTACATATGTAAAACACAGTGCATGTGAGAGTTGACATATATAAATAACTGTGCATAAGAGCCAGTGAATGTATGAGTGGCTGTATGGATCATTGTGAACTTGTATCAGGGATTGTATAAGAGAGTAAATATGTGTTAGTATATGTTTGAATAAGTAAAGTTTGTATAACTGTATAGTTGAGGAAATGGAGGTGTGATTGATTCTTTGCATGCCTGACTAGGTGTGTGAGTAACTCCATGGATGAGTGACAGTCTGTGAGTGTCTGTTTACACTGATTGTATCTAAGGTTATATTAGAGTCTGAAGAGGTTCATCGTATTATCACATGAATGATATCATCAGTGATGTGATCAGTGATGTCATTTGAGATGTCATCAGTGATGTCATCAGTGATGTCACTGACCATGTCATGAATGATGTAATATGTGACATCATCAGCAGTGGATTGCGGGTGTGCGATATATAGTTAGTGCAACTAACTATATATGGAATTTCAATGGTTTTGTGTGAGTAAAATAAGGTTTTGTAAATGCGAATTCCTAACTATATATGGTCTATAATCTATGGTTTTTTCAGTGAATTTTCAAGGTTTTGTAAATGCTAATTCCTAACTATATATGGTCTATAACCTATGGTTTTTTCAGTGAATTTTCAAGGTTTTGTAAATGCTAATTCCTAACTATATATGGTCTATAGCCTATGGTTTTTTCAGTGAATATATATATATACATACATATATAAACATATATCATCTGTATATCTATATAAATACAAACATAAATGCATGCATACATATACTTATATGCATACAGACGCATGTTATTTACATGAAAGTTGAAAAAACACTAATAAAAGCAAAGCTAAAAAGCCACCTCATTACAAACAGAATGGCTTTAACTTAAACGAGGGCGAGATCTATTGCATTTTCAATGCTTGTTTACTTTGGTTCCATCAAGAAGGCATTCAGATGTGTCACACATTTGCCATAAATTCTGAATGTTAGCACTCTAGTTGCACATTAGATCACTGTAGTAAAGCTGCTGCTCACCAGGGACGTCTGCTGCTGGTATTCAAAGTGCATGTTTCAGTCTGCATGTCAGAATTTTTTTAATGAAATAGAAGAGGATTTGAGAAGTCACTCAAAATGATCCCTAATTTTTCTTTCTGAAGCACTAATCATACTTTCTATGGCAAAATTAACCCCCTCATGTTGTTCCTTTTTAAATTGAGTGTTTTCAGACTTACCACTTCATTCCAATCAAGATGGCTTCTGGTGTGCCATACTTTTGTCATAAGTAAGACTGTTAGCGCTCTAGTCGTTCTTTAGAACACTCTGGGACATTCTGTCATTGGGCTATACTTGGGGTACATCTGGGTGATATTTGGGCTACATTTAGGCTCTTTTGTCTCTGGTGGCCATCTTGGGAGACTGTATGTCAGAATTTTTTAATGAAATAGAAGAGGATTTGAAAAGTCACTCAAAATGTGCCCTAATTTTTCTTTCTGCAGCACTAATAATACCTTCTATTGCATAATATACCCCCTCATTTTGTTCCTTTTTAAATTAAATGTTTTAAGAGTTACCACTTTATTCCCATCACGATGGCTCCAGGTGTGCTATACCTTTGTAATAAGTAGGACTGTTAGCGCTCTAGTTGTTCTTTAGAACACTCTGGGACATTCTGTCATTGGGCTATACTTGGGCTACATCTGGGTGATATTTGGGCTACATTTGGGCTCTTTTGTCTCTGGTGGCCATTTTGGGAGACTGCATGTCAGAATGTTTTAATGAAATAGAAAAGGATTTGAGAAGTCACTCAAAATGTGCCCTAATTTTTCATTCTGCAGCACTAATCATACTTTCTATGGCAAAATATACCCCCTCATGTTGTTTCTTTTTAAATTAAATGTTTTAAGAGTTACCGCTTTATTCCAATGAAGATGTATTCAGGTGTGCCATACCTTTGTAATAAGTAGGACTGTTAGCGCTCTAGTTGTTCTTTAGAACACTCTGGGACATTCTGTCATTGGGCTATACTTGGGCTACATCTGGGTGATATTTGGGCTACATTTGGGCTCTTTTGTCTCTGGTGGCCATTTTGGGAGACTGCATGTCAGAATGTTTTATTGAAATAGAAAAGGATTTGAGAAGTCACTCAAAATGTGCCCTAATTTTTCATTCTGCAGCACTAATCATACTTTCTATGGCAAAATATACCCCCTCATGTTGTTTCTTTTTAAATTAAATGTTTTAAGAGTTACCACTTTATTCCAATCAAGATGGCTTCAGGTGTGCCATACCTTTGTAATAAGTAGGACTGTTAGCGCTCTAGTTGTTCTTTAGAACACTCTAGGAGGCTGCAGTAGAACACAAAGGAATCAACTGACAGTCTCTGTCCTTGTTGGATGTACATGTTTTACTGAGAATGTCAGACTTCATTTTCACATGACTGAGAAAGATAATGTGAATTTACAGAAAATATGCTTTCAGTTTAGCTTATAGATCCCCTTCCAAACCACTGTGGGAAAATCATGAGATATTAGTTTTCTTTCAAACAATATTCATGATATCACAGCAGAAGGTTTTTTCACATGGTAAAATCACCTTAGAACCCACCACAATTCCTAAAACGAGTATGGTACCATCAACAAATGATTTATAATGTAACTAAAGTCCTAAAACCCTCTATTAACTACAATGCTTTTTAATGAGGTGCTATCATGTATATTGGTCCCAAGATGGCTGCCAACACTTCTTGGATGAAGTGCTGACAGCCAATCAGATCAGATGTGTGGTTAGGCTCCGCCCAGATATATATCTTTTTTTGAACCTAAATTACTCAAAATCCACTGGAGCACATATATTGAGACCTAGCAAAGGCACATCGGGCTAACAGTCCCTACAATTTTGCCAAGTTTCGTGCAAATCCATTCAGCCGTTCGAGCTAAAAGTGAGGCCAACCGCCCTATGGAAATTAACATGGGAAAAACGCGTTTTGGGACCCCCCTTTTTTCTCGGCCCCCCCTTGATAAAACCCCCCCAAATTGTCAGGGGCTGCTCAGAAACAAAATGTTCCATTGTCCTGAAAATTTCAGCCAATTCCGTCCACAAACGCCAAAGTTATTAGACATAGAATTTTCAAAAATCCCATAGAGAAAAAATCCTAACTATATATACCTACTGGCGACCGCCAGTAGGTAATATATATATATCGAATAGGAAACCCACAACATTGCAACATTCTGTTTGGAATAACTTTGGCGCCGGTCGACGAATCTTCGCAAAATTCTCAAAGAAGATGGCCTGCTCCGCTCCGCTCCTTCTCTGAAAGTTTCGGGGTGATTTGTCAAGTGGGGGCCAAGAAAAAAGGGGGTCCCAAACATGTTTTCCCCATGCAATTTTCCAAAGGGACCTTTAAGTGAGCGTACAGCCCGAACTACTGAACGGAATTACCCCAAATTTGGCAAAAAGGTAGAGTTTGGTTCGGAGACTACGTTTTTTGTTAAATGGTGTAAATCTGTTCAGTAGTCCCTAAGAAAATCCAAAGTAAAATCATAGATATATTTGCAAAGTTGTACCATACGCATACCGTTCGAGGATTATACGGGTACCATTACGAGCACGAGCTGCATGCTACTTAGCTGTAAACTGTCTGTCAACACTCCAAACCAGGAAGTGTTGGCAGACATCTTGTGCCTCGGTAGAACCGAGGCACAAGAAAGCAGAAAAAGAAACGCGAAAAACACGAAAAGGGGCAGGGTAGTTGCAGAGAGGTGTAAAAAGGGGCATGGCCTAATTACACCTCTCTGCAACTCAGCCCCCTGGCGCATACTGGAGGTTCCTGGTGAGCTAGTTCGGCCCCAGGGACCCCAGTATGCAAGGGGAATTAGTTCCCCCTCTGCAAACGCGCCAGGGGACTGGGTTGCAGAGAGGTGTAAAAAGGGGCGTGGCCTAATTACACCTCTCTGTATGCAGCCCCCTGGCGCATACTGGAGGTTCCTGTTGGGCTATTTGCCCCCCAGGGACCCCCAGTAAGCAAGGGGGATCAGTTCCCCCTCTGCAAACGCACCTAGGGCTGCGTTGCAGAGAGGTGTAAAAAGGGGCGTGGCCTCAGAACACCTCTCTGCAACGCAGCTTCCTGGCGCCTACTGGAGGTTCCTGGTGGGCTAGTTGGCCCCCAGAGACTCCCAGTATGCAAGGGGAATTAGTTCCTCCTCTGCAAACGTGCCAGGGGTCTGCGTTACAGAGAGGCGTAAAAAGGGGCGTGGTCTCATTACACCTCTCTGCAACGCAGCCCCCTGGTGCATACTGGAGGTTCCTGGTGGGCTAGTTGGCCCCCAGGGACCCCCAGTATGCAAGGGGAATTAGTTCCCCCTCTGCAAACACGCCAGGGGCCTGTGTTGCAGAGAGGTGTAATGAGGCCATGCCCCTTTTTACACCTCTCTGCAACACAGCCCCCTGGCGCATACTGGAGGTTCCTGGTGGGCTGGTTGGCCCCCATTGACCCCCAGTATGCAAGGGGACTTAATCCTCCAACTTAGAACGCGCTACGGGGCGCGTTTGCACAGTGGTGAAGGTAGGGGGCGGGGCTTGAGGTGATATGTGTGCAAACATGCCCTGTGGCGCGTTTTAAGTTGGGGAATTAATTCCTCTTCAATCCAGAGGTCCCCTAGGGGCCAACTAGTCCAACAGGTACCTCCAGTAAGCACCACGGAGCTGCGTTGCAGAGTGCTGTAAAAAGGGGGCATGCCCTCTGACCACCTCTCTGCAACGCAGCTCCCTGGTGCATATTGGAGGTACTTGGTGAGCTAGTTGGCTCACAGGGGACCTCAGGATTGAAGAGGAATTAATTCCCCAAACTAAAACGTGCCACAGGACGTGTTTGCACACGTCACCTCAGGCCCGCCCCCTTCCTTCACTATTGAGCAAAATATTCCTCTAAAATCAGCCGAACTACGAATTCCGATTTACTCACCTGTTATCACGAGAGACATCAGTGCTGCATCTTTGAGCCCAGTACAGACCCTGAAAAGTAAATCTAAGCGTACATACCAGTAACTTGTATTTTCTTCCATAGGAATCTATTGTGTGGTTTTCACCAGAAAAGTTTCTAAGTGTCTATTTTTGAAACATACAAATATTCCTCTAAAATCAGTCGAACTACGAATTCCAATTTACTCACCTGTTATCAGGAGAGACTTCAGTGCTGCATCTTTCAGCCCACTACTGATCCTGAAAAGTAATTCTAACCATACTTACAGTAACTTGAATTTCCTGGCATAGGCTCACATTGACTGGTTTCACTTGGAAATTCTTCTAAGTGTGGAGTTTTGGAACTTTAAAAAATTCCTCTAAAATCAGCCGAACTACAGATTCCGATTTACTCATCTGTTATGAGGAGAGACCTCAGTGCTGCA